>NW_006922310.1:942334-945028 GCF_000298275.1 Orycteropus afer afer | reverse complement strand
AGCGTAGTACCTAAGGCACTTGCCTGCTGACCAGAAGGCTGGAGGTTCAAACCCACCAGCCACTCCTCAGAAGGAAGATGGGGCAATCTACTTCCATAATGATACTGCCTCGGAAACCCAAGGAGGGGTCACTATGAGTCGGGTCTGAGTTGATGGCACATAACAACAACAGCAAGCCTCAAAGTGCTGTGAATAGATTCAGCTTTTATTTCTGACAAAAAAAAAATCATGAAGTGAATAGTTAAGTTCACAGGAGCAAAAGAAATTCACCATTGACACTACAGGCTCAGTTACATGACTGATTCAAATACTTTCCACAAAGTACCTGCTGATGAAAAATATGATGAATAACTTTAGACTTTAAATACCTTATATTTTCACAAACTTTGTAAATTTTTCCAACTGAGTCTTTTTCTGTTCTACACATATTTTTAACACCATTGGTTGTAACACATCTTAGCTGATTCCACTTCAGGTTGTACTGAATTAGTGGTATCTCAACTTCTCTGAAAATATTCTTCCTATAGCTGAGCTCTGATGGCATAGTGCCTAAGGCATATGACTGCTAACCAGAATGCTGGCAGTTCCAACCCACCAGCCACTCCTCATAAGGAAGACTAGGCAATCCACTTCCATAGAGACACTGCCTCAGAAACCCAAGGAGGGATCGCTAAGAGTCAGGACCAACTCAACAGCAGTGAGTTTGGCTTCTTTGGTATAGTTCATCAGAGATCTCTGGTGGCATAGTGCCTAAGGCATCTGAATGCTAACCAGAAGGCTGGCGGTTCAAACCCACCAGCCATTCTTTTTCTTTTTCTTCTTTTTCAGAAAGAAGACTGGGCAATCTACTTCCATAGAGATATTGCCTCAGAAATTCAAGGAGGCATTGCTATGAGTCAAAATGACTCAGTGACAGTGAGTTTTGTTTTTTGTTTTTTATTTTTGAGCCACACAGATTATTTCCACAAAAATTATTTATAGGGGTTAATTTTCCAGTCACTTCAAACTAAGCATTAACTCATCAACTAAATAATAACTGAGAAATTATCAATAACATCAGTCAACACATCAAGAGCCAAGGAAAACCACTTGGAATCATTTTCGTGTTTTTAAATTGATTTTGATTTTGCTCCCAATGTCCTCACTTCTTTGAACAACTGTTTTTGCCAAAATCTAGTAGTCTTAAGTGTATTTTCTCTGGACGCATCTCTTTAGCTGCTGCAAGCAACGATGATTTAATTAACTTACCCTCAATTAACTTCTTTCCTTGCTTGGCTAACAAACAAGCCCCTCAGAAACTTAGTTGGATTGGAGCTTCATTTTCAGTTTTTTAATATTGTGATGAAATTCTGAAATTCTGCTGTAATGAAATATTCCATTTTAAATTATATAATTTTTCTAACTGCTACTTTCCTAAGAGTTGGTAAGATTGTTGTGAGTGCTTAGTCTGGTAATGCCAGCATATGATGTATTCTATACTGCTCTAGTGTCATTGTATAATAAGCATAAAGCTTTGTCATTAAATTCAGTAACAAAATAATCTACATTCCACTGTGCCTTAAAAGCACTACATTCAAAGTCTATTTTCCTCTTTTTGGGACTGTACAGTGTAGTAAATTTACAGAGTGTGGCTTTTCTAGCCATAAGTCTTTGTAAACTCCGTGGTGGAATTTGCTGTGAGCAACTGAGTAGCTCCTGATTGTTCAAGTTATCCACCTGGATTATTTCTGTTGGGAGCAGCATGAGGTAATTTTCTGGGAAGTTCGCTCTCTCTCAGGTGTACAGAATTCTGATGCTGGGATTGGTTAGTTTGGTCACTCTGCCAGGCTCAAAAAAAGCCCTCCTAGAGGCAGAAAGAATATCTCTCACTGCCAGCTGAGAGACAGGAGAGACATGCATTGCTGAAAGAGAGACATGAAAGACACATATTGCTGAGAGAGAGACATGAGAGACATGCACTGCTGAGAGAGACACCAAAGAGACACACACTGCTGGAAGACAGACTGAGAGAGACTATCAGCTGAGAAACGATGGCTAAGAGAGACTGAGCGTGTTCCTGAACCTGAATTGTAGCCTGTTGTTTCCCTAATAAATCCCATAACCTGTGAGTTCTGTGTGGCCACTGCAGTGAATTACTGAACCCAGCAGAGAGGTGGTAGGTGCTGTGGGAGGAACGGTTGGTGTCAGGGTTGGTGAAAGGGCTGGAGGGAGGCAGCATTTCTGGCCTTGCAGGAACAGGCCTTGGGCAACTGATGGTGATTCTGTCTTCCTCTTGTGGGGTTAGAGGAGGTCAGAAGATGCAGACTCACTTCCCCCTTTGGCACACTGGTAATAAAAAATAAAGTGCTATATAGTACAACAATATGTATAGCACTCAAAGCACAGTCAAATTACAACTGTATCACTGCAATGTGTTGTGTGCCAAGCAGCAGTATGAAGCAAAGAGAGCACCACATATGGTCTCTGTTACAACTACTTAACTCTGTTGTTGTAATACAAAAATAGACATAAACAATATTTAACTTAATGAGTGTGGCTGTGTTCCAATAAAATTTTATGGACACTGAAATTTAATTTTCATGTGTTATCAAATATTATTCTTTTCAACCATTTAAAAATGAAATAAAAACATTCTTAGCTTGCAAGCTACATGAAAATAGAGAGCTGGATTTGGCCTGCAATTTCTGACTCCTG
>NW_006922310.1:940279-941873 GCF_000298275.1 Orycteropus afer afer | reverse complement strand
CATATATACATACACACACACACATACATATATAAAATATAAATCTATAAACCACACTATTGTCAAGATTCTATTTCAGATATTACTCAACTGGAAATATACATACTTTTTTTTTAAGAAAAGAAGAGGCCAAAGAAAACATATTTAAACACCAGGATTAGAAGTATAATAATCTTCACTGTCAAATGTGCCAGCATGTCTGCTTCTATTCCAGAGTTAAAGTAATTTCCATTTCCTAGCAGAATTTTAGTCAAGAGCACTTGACCTCATTAATTTCCAAAGAGTAACTTACTTTAATGTGATGTACACCGTTCATTTTTCCAATGTGCTGCTCGATGGTCCAAACACAGGAGCTGCATGTCATGCCCTCAACAGAGATGATGACAGAATTCATACCCATATTTGGATTCATTTTTACTGCTTTACATTCCTGTTAGAAACAACAAACTCATTAATTTTAACCTTGGAATTTATTCTTCTTCCATTTATCTCCCTCTTCCCTAACTGAAAATGTGCTAGTAATAAAAGGAACTGTTTTGGTTACCTAGTGCTATTCTACAGAAATACCACAAATTGGATGGCTTAGACAAACAGGAGTTTAATCTCTTACAATTTTGGATGCTTTAAGTCTGAGTTCTAAGTGCCAGGTTCTAGGGGCTGGGTGAAAGCCCCTTAGCCTTGGGCTTCAGCTCTGCCTCCTGCTCCTGGCCCACTGAAGCTAGAGGCTTTTCTTCACTCAGCTACTGGCTGAGGCTGACAAGCCCAAGGTTGACAAGTAAAAAGGTATAGTCCCAATGTTACCAAACAACATGGAAGGCCACCAATTCAAGTCCAGAAGTCCCAAGATCAGTAGGGTATGGCAGGCTGTTGAACAACAACTTGGCTACATGCAGGGTTCAAGCATACCATAAGCTGGAGATCTTTCTCAAAGTTGGTTCTTATATGCTGGAAGCAGACCATATCCCTAAAGCAGCTACTCAGCTGCTCCAATAGATTCCACCATGGAGTTAATTACCAATCTCATTAGGACTGTGATTGTTGTATTTCTTCACTGTATATGTGCATCAGATATTTTTGTTTCCTTCTGTTATGAACTGTGAAATGTAAATAAGGTTAATGCATTTTGGTTGTACGCGTATTAGCGTATCATGTTAGGTGCAAATATGACTTTATAATTGTCCTTATTTAGAGATTACATATGGTTAAGAAGCTGTGTACAACTGCCAAGTTGACAAGGGGTGGACTGTGATAATTGGAGTTGTGTGTCAACTTGGGTGGACCACAATTCTGTGTGGTTTAAGTAATTGTGAAGTGGATTATTCCCATGATGGGAGCCGATGTACATGTTTTGAGCAGCCAATCCATTGAAAAGGACCTGCACTAGTGGTGTGGCCTGCTTCCTAAATATTTATGGACATCCTGGGAAAAGAGACACTCTTCTGTGGATTGGGATCCTGTTGTGCTGCCTACAACTGTCCATGAGCAAACAATCCACCATTCAGCCTGGAGATCTTGGATTCATCATTTGTTGGAGTCAACAGCCAGTATACTGCCTGCCAACCCTGAGCTCGTCAGTCCCTGCAGCTGTGTGAGT
>NW_006922310.1:937792-938818 GCF_000298275.1 Orycteropus afer afer | reverse complement strand
TTTAACATACTCCATATTTACTTATGTTTATTGCTTATTGTCTTCCAATGGCAGTTTTAATATATGCTCATAAATTCTTTGTTACTCCTTCAAATGGTAGAATTTAACTTCTTTCCCCCTTGAATGTACGCTGGACACAGTGACTTAGTTTCCAAAAAATAAAGAAGCGACAGTATGATTCTGAGACTAAGTCATAAAAGGAATTGAGAAAAAGTAGGCATTATGGCTTCTTCTTTATCCTCTCTCTTGAATCACCCAATTTGGGGGAAGCCAAGTGCCACATCACGAGGACATTCAAGCAGCCTTAAAGAAAGGTCTATGTGGCAAGAAACTGAGGCCACCTGCCAAACACTAGCAAAGAATTGAGACTTCACCAACAGCCAGGTAAGTGAACCACCTTATAAGCTGATTTTTCAGCTCCAGTTAAGCCTTTAAATGACTACAACACTAGCTGACATACTGACTACAACCTCAGGAAAGACCATAACCAAGAACCATCCAGCTAAGCTATTCAAAACTCCCAACCAACAGAAATTCAGAGACACCTTGGAAGAGAGGAATGGCTATTTACTTTTTTAAAAAATCAGCCACTGAAAATTCTATAGATCATAGTACTACTCTGACATATAGGGAGGCATGATGAGTCAAAAACAACTGTACAGCAACTGATTTTTATTCCAAATCCAATATACCCTCTCCTCACTTCTCAACATGGTTAGGTTCCAAAGACCAAGTCGTGATGTGAAAATCAGTGTTCTGTGGAAACAGAGGATAACCACAACAGATCACACAATGGAGGATGACTACATCATTACATAACTTCCAAATTACATCATTATATAACTGCCAAACCACTGAAAGTCATGGCCAAGCCAAGCTGACACATAACCTTAACCATCAAACCAGTTTTATTCTCACCTCATACCTCAGCATTCATTATTGCCAGATGTATGTCATTAATGCACAAAATAGTGGATAGCAGGTTTTTTTTTTAATATTGTCACAAATACAAAACATCAGGTATTG
>NW_006922310.1:932895-933510 GCF_000298275.1 Orycteropus afer afer | reverse complement strand
TTATGAGACATAGTATATGTGAACTGCTGTATGGAAAGTGAATTTGTTCTGTAAATTTTCACCCAAATCACAATAAAAAAATAAGAATCCAAAACTTTAAAGGAATCATAAATGGAATAGTAGTTGTACAACTTTATTAGGGACCTATTTCTTTACACTGCGAATTTTCTACTGCACAACATTTCAATGTAAAATTATTTAATACGTTTCTTTTCTTCATTTTATTATAAAAAAATTTCAACTATACAAGGAAGCTGAAATAGTATATCCTCTGACTGAATTCAATAATTGGTAACATTTTGCTATATTTGCTCTGGTTGTTTTTCCAAAACTATTTGAATGTAAGTTTTGGACCTCATAATACTTCACCTTATATATTTTACCATTCATTTGGTAAAGGACTCCTACATAACCACAATACCATTATCACAGCTAATAAAATTAACAATGATTGTAAATCATCTAATATCCATTCCCTATTTAAAATTTACCAAATGTACAAAGAACATCTGTGGTTGTTGTTGTTGTTGTTAAGTGCCGTCGAGTCATTTCCGACTCATAGCGACCCCATGCACAGCAGAACAAAACACTGCCCGATCCCGCGCCAACCCCACA
>NW_006922310.1:928857-931807 GCF_000298275.1 Orycteropus afer afer | reverse complement strand
GGCACCATGCCACCAGAGCTCCCAGTTGTCTTGACAGACACTGTATTATCTTTTTAAAATACAAACACCTCTTTGATAGTTCAGGGGCTGATATTTGGAGTTGATCACTGGTGGCAGTACAATTAAGCACTCAACTACTAATCAAAAGGCTGGTGGTCCGAACCCACCCAGCAGCTCGGCAAGAGAAAGACTTGGTGATCTACTTTTGTAAGGACTGCAGCCAAGAAAAACCCATGGGGTAGTTCTATTCTGTCACATGGGGTGGTCGCTATGAGTTGGAACTGACTCAACAGCACAAACAACAATACCTACATAAGATCAGCTACTACAAGAAAACAAGAGCTAAAATAGGATAAAAAAAGCCAGGTAACTTTGAGCAAAGGACATGAACGAAGGGAACAGAACAGTCCCAGGTGAAGAGTCCAAAGTAGGGTTCTTCAGAATGAGGGCATTAGGGGCCAGTACTGAGTTACTGAGAAGAAATACATGGTATGAAGAGGAAGGTAAAAAACTGTCTAAAACAAACAGTTCTTATCAGTATTTTGCTTTTGGCTAGCCTTGTGTTTAAAAACAAGGTAACCCTTCTTCTTTCTTCTTACGGTACATGGCTACTGGCCTCCAGGACAGAGTATTCAATATAGCTCAGATATGTTACAGCACAAATGGGCCATATGAGAGATGATCTGCAATCATGACCAAAATTGATAAAACTGTTTCATGGGGAAATGTCAAGTTCAACTAATTACAACGAAATAAACTTTCCTTGAAAGATATTAAATATATTACTTAACATAATTATTATATTAATCTTTTAAATTAATTATATAGTAAAGGAGCTCTGGTGGCATAGTGGATAAGGCACTTGACTGCTAGCTCCGGTGGCGTAGTGGATAAGGCACTCAGCAGTTCAAACCCACCAGCTACTCCACAGAAGGAAGACTGGGTGATCTACTTCCATAAAGATTTACAGCTTCGGAAACCCAATGGTGGTCGCTATGAGTCAGAAACGACTCAATGGCAGTGAGTTGATTTGTTTTCTTTTTAAATAGTATTTAAAAAATCACCCATTGTCATCTAGTCAATTCCAACTCAGTGACCCTATAGACCAGAGTAGAACTGCCCCATAGAGTTTCCAAGACTGTAATCTTCATGGAAGCAGACTGTCACATCTTTCTTCTACAAAGTAGATGCACAAAGGGCATGGGAGCAGCATCTTCCTCTGACCTCCTCTAACTTCATGAGGTGGGGAGAGAAATCACCATCAGCAGTCCAAGGCTTATTCCTATGAGTCAAGACATGCCACCGCCCTCCAGCTTTTTTTTTTTTTTTTTACCAATTCAGACACCAACTGTCCCTCCCACAGGACTCTCTACTCTTCTTCTGGGTTTGTTAATTCACTGCAATGGCCACAGAGAACTCACAGACAACACTCATGATTATGGGGTTTATTAGGGAAGTAACAGGCTACAACTCAGGATCAAGAACACTCAGGATACGATGATTCAAAATGGAGTCTTGTCAGTAATCACCACGCTGTTTCCCTCTAGCATCTTAGTGCTTGAAAAACTAGGTATAAAAGTGAACTTGCTCTGTAAATCTTCACCCAAATCACGATAATAATAATAATAAAAACTAGGTATAGCAGTTTGAATTAGGGATTTTGGTGCTCTGAACAGCTCACTGAATTAGAGTGCATCAAACACAGAGGAGTAGAATTAGAGGAAAGGCACAGGGAAAGAAATTAAGGAAATCTACTCAGCAGAAAGTGGATGGGCAGCCGAGAAAGGCCATTGGAGGCTTCCCTAGGGAAGTGACTGGCAAACGAGAATGGCCACCTGAGACCTCCCTGGGCCAAGGCAGAAGACACCCTATATCAGCATACCAGCAACCACACCAACATACCAGCAAACACCCCAAGGATCTATCTTCAGCACCTGATTTTATCAGTAACTTGGGTCAGCTAGGTGCAAATGGGCACATGCAGCACCACTGAAACCCAAGCAGAGAGCTCACTGGTGCTCCAGGAGGGTGAGCTCACTCCCCCCTCTGCAGGTCACTGAATAGGCTTGGGTCAGCTTGGGTGGCTTTGAGAGGTCTGTGCTTGTCTTTGTCCCTGATATCGGGACCACAGATTACCAACAGGCACTCTCCTGACTCCAGCACAGCTGAAACCGTGCGCATCTTTGGCACCACAGGTGGGCGATAGCACAGAAAAACAGGCGAGACATTCGCGGTCTCGGCGGATTGGGCTACCACTGCGGGCAGACGGGGTGGAGAGAGGAAAATCTGCGGCTGAGTGCCGACCCGGGAATTTGCCTTGGATCGGATTTTTGGTGCCAAGGGGCCTCGGGAACAGGGCCTTTGCATGTGTCTGAGCCTGGCAGAAAGTGGCAAAATGCTAACAACAGGAATTTTTCACGTTTCAATTACAAGCAGGCTTGTAAATAACAGTATGACGTCATCAGTAGCAGCCCGCTCAAAGCCCTAGAAACCGATGCTAGCAACGGCAAGCTTTCCTTTTTCCACTCCTTCTCTGCCAATAACTTCACTCATTCAATACAAGAAACCATATTTTGCCAAAATAAAACCTCCCAGTTGAAACTCTAAACCCTCTTTACGACAAACAGAAACACATACCCACATTCCACACAGTGATTCCACTATCACAAAGAAAACTGCAGAGCGACCCAGCATATCTGAATTAATAACTACATAAAATAAAATACACCAGCTTCACCTTTTCAAAATTTAAACCACAAAACCAAGACAAAACAAATCAACATGTAACCAGCAGTTAAAGACAACCTCAAAATATCTAGCAAAAAGCAGGCAACCTCAAATCAAACAAAAAAACAAGACAAGCATTAGAAGCAAAACCACAAACAAAGGTCTAATTAAACGTGGAGGAAGAGAAGACAATAGAATTATCTGAGAAGGAATTTAGAAGATA
>NW_006922310.1:927662-928417 GCF_000298275.1 Orycteropus afer afer | reverse complement strand
AAAACTCATTGGAATTCCAGAACAAGAAGAGACAAAAAAGACCACTGAGAAAATTGTAGAAGACCTGCTAACAGAAAACTTCCCCCATATCATGAAGGAAGAAAAGATATTTGTCCAAGAAGCTCATAGAACCCTACACAAGATAGATCCCAAAAGAAAAACAATGAGACATATTATAATCAAACTTTCCAAAAGCAAAGACAAAGAAAAAATTTCAAGAGCTGTCCGGGAAAAAAGAAATATTACTTACAATAATCAAACAGTTAGGCTGAGCTCCGATTACAGAGTAAAAACCATGCAGGCAAGAAGGCAATGGGCGGCATATATAAAACTCTGAAGGAAAAGAACTTCCAACCAAGAATCCTATATCCAGATAAATTATCCATCAAATATGAGGGCAAAATCAAGACATTCTCAGATAAACAGAAATTAAGAGATTTTGTGAAAAACAGACCACCCCTACAATAAATGCTTAAGGAAGTCCTACCAATAGAGAACCCATAACAGAGATCAACAAAACCAGGATATGTGACATCAACTCTAAAACCAAATCAGAAATAGATACTCATAATAAGATAATAAAACATTCTACCTTAAAAACCAAGGAACTCAAGCAGCACACAACAGCAACTAACCTACCACAGGGAATAATACTTCTAGGTTGTTGTTGTTAAGTGCCATCGAGTCGTTTCCGACTCATAGCGACCCCATGCACAGCAGAACAAAACACTGCCCGATCCCGCGCCAGCCCCACA
>NW_006922310.1:895179-896428 GCF_000298275.1 Orycteropus afer afer | reverse complement strand
TCAGGTCTGACTCCACGGCACACAACAGCAACAAAATGCAAAGCCAATGGCCAACATCATTATTAATGGAGAAAGACTCTAGCATTCCCCTTATGAACGGGAACCAGACAGGGATGCCCTCTATCACCACTTCTATTTAACATTGTATTGGAAGTCCTGGCCAGGGCAATAAGGCAAGAAACAGAAATAAAAGGCATACATATTGGCAAAGAGGAATTAAAACTATCTTTATTTGCAGATGATATGATCCTATACATAGAAAACCCAAAGGCCTCAATAAAAAAACACTACTGGAACTAAAAGAGAGGTTCAGCAAAGTGCCAGGATACAAGATCAACATACAAAAATCAGTTGGATTTCTCTACACCAGCAAGGACTCCTCTGATATAGAAATAAGGGAAACCATACCATTCATTACAGCTACGAAAAAGATAAAATATCTAGGAATAAACCTCACCAGAGATACAAAACACCTATACAGAGAAAACTATAAAACACTGCTACAAGAGACAACAAGGGTGCTACATAAATGGAAGAACCTGCCTTGTTCATGGATTAGGTAGACTAAACATTGTGAAAATGTCAATACTACCTAAAGCAATCTATACATTTAACACAATCCTAATCCAGATTTCAACAAAATTTTTTAAGGACATGTGAAAACTAATTACTAATTTCATATGGAAAGGAAAGAGACCTCAAATAAGCAGAGCACTTCTCAAGAAAAAAACAAAGTGGGAGGTCTCACACTCCTGGATCTTAAGAAATATTATACAGTCACAGTACTCAAAACAGCATGGTATTGGTACAATGATAGACAGAAAGACCAAGGGAACAGTATTTAAAGTTCAGACATGGACAACTGATCTTTGAGAAAGGCCCAAAAGCCATTAAATGGGGAAGAAACAGCCTCTTTAACAAATGTTGCTGGCAAAACTGGATATCCACCTGTAGAAAAATGAAACAAGATCCATACCTCACCCCATACCCAAAAACAAACTCAAGCTGGATCAAAGACTTAAATATAAAACCTCAAACTATAAAATACATAAAAATAAAATAGGGGCAAATCTGGGAGCCCTAACTTATGGCATAAATAGACTGTCAAGCATAACCCAGAATGTGCAGGAGATAGAAGAGAAGCTAGACGACTGGGACCTTTTAAAAATTAAATTCTTGTGCGCATCGAAAGATTTCATCAAAAGGGTGAAAAGAGAACCTACAGATTGGGAGAAAATATTTGCCTATG
>NW_006922310.1:891404-894599 GCF_000298275.1 Orycteropus afer afer | reverse complement strand
GTAGAGAGTCTGGAACTCTTGTACACTGCTTGTGGGACTGTAAAATGGTACAACCATTGTGGCAAATGGTATGGCGTTTCCTTAAAAAACTGAAAATAGAAGTACCATTTGACCCAGCAATTCCATTACTAGGAATATATCCTAAAGAGGTGAGAGAGAGCGCACAAACAGACATATGTACATCTATGTTCATCGCAGCACAATTCACCATAGCAAAGAGATGGAAACAACCTAAATGCCCATTAATGGATGAGTGGATAACCAAATTATGGTATATCCACACAAAGGAATACTATGCCACATTAAAGAACAATGAGGGATACGTGAATCATCTCACAACATGGATGAACCTGGAGGACATTATACTGAGTGAAGTAAGTCAATCGCAGAAGGACAAGTACTGTATGAGCCCATTACTGTAAAAAGACAGAGAAGGGTTTCCTTGGGAAAGGGAACTCAGTACGTTTCCGGGATGGGGAGGGAAGGGGAGAGATTAATTTCGGGCTAGTTGGGACCTACACGCTGACATGGGTAGGGAGAGGGATATACAGGAAGGATATATGACCACCATAATAACATTGGGAAGTGAAAGGACACCGAATTGTGCACATAAGAGATAGACAACATATGCTAATACCAACCAATGTGTTCACAATACCACGTTGCCATTACCAAACACTAGGCTATACAGATAAACACATAAACACCTGAGATGATCAGACAGGGGTCAGTGAGCAGAAGTATACTCTAGACCAAGGATAGATTCAGCTGAGGCTAATCTTGCACAGGCACCAGTGATACAAAATACCTGTAAGTCCATACATAAACAATAGAAGACAGACACAGAGTAATCCCTCACAGACAATCAGACACTATGGGAGACAGATCCAATAGATCTACTGCCTCAGGACCATAGTACTAGGGGACACCAGACTCCACTGGCACAACAAAATACATAAAAGCGTTGCTCCACATCCTACATTAGTGAGTAGCAATTGGGGTCTTAAAAGCTTTCAAGCAGCTATCTAAGACGCAGCTAATGTTCTCCTAGCATTGGAAGTGAAGAACGCAAAAAAGAGGGGGGGGATTTAGAAGCATTCAGCCCTAGGACAGGATGGCCCTTGAGTCCAGAAGAACTAGATGGTGCCTGGCTACCAATGCCAACTACTCAGGAATGGATCAAATCTGGAGATTCTGGATAGAGTGAGAGGGAAAACATGGAACAAAATCCAAAAACTCAAAAATGACCAGAATTACTGGTCAGATGAAATCTGGTGAGAATCCCAATACAATGGCCCTAGAATACATTCTGTGCCTGGAATACAATGCACCCCCAGGGGCGGGCTCTCAGCCCAATAATTAACAAGATGTACATGCAGACCATTCAACCCAGGATGACGCACCCACATACTCTATGGTAATATATCCCTTACAGCAATAGACCATGGAACACCAGAGGACCAACATTCAAATTGAGGAAATGCAGGACAAATAGGAGTGCATAAAAATAAGGGGCACAGGGGGAGGATTACAGGGCAGGGAGGAGAAGAGATTGGGTTAGGGTTGGACATGGTGAACGGGAATGAAACTAAACGTACGCATTACATTGAATGTAAAACAAGCTCTTAAATAATAATAATAATAAAAGAACAATACATTTCAGGTACCATTCCAGATGCCGGTGACACAGCAGTGAATATGACACACAGTCCTTGCTCTCATGGAGCTTACATTCTCATTATATAGATAGATAATAAGCAAAGAAAGAAACATGAAAAGTGATAAATGTAATAATAAAAATAATAATAAAGGAAAGGAGAGATACCTACATATTGCTTGGATTTTGTTTTCACATTGATCAGATATTATTTTTCTAATCAGAAAAAAATAAATCCCACTGGTTCAACTTTCAAGCAAACAACAGACGGGGCTATAAGGTGAACAGTAACACGAGGGAGGTATACAATACTTAGAACAATCAACCATATGAAATTAAAAAGGCAGTATTTGCCCACAGATAAAACGGAATTGCAGAACACTTAACTGTGCTCATGAGGACCATGTACATAGACCAAGAAGCAGTCATTTGAACAGAACAAACAGAAACTGCATGGTTTAAAATCAGGAAGGAAGTGTGTCAGGGTTGTATCCTTTCACCATACTTATTCAATCTGTTCACTGAGCAAATTATCAAAGAAGCTGGACTATATGAAGAAGAATGTGGTATCAGGATTGGAGGATGACTCATTAACAACCTGTGATATGCAGATGATACAACCTTGCTTGTTGAAAGTGAAAAAGATTTGAAGTACTTACTGATGAGGGTCAAAGACTACAGCCTTCAGTAAAGATTATATCACAACATAAAGAAAATAAAAATCCTCACAACTGAACCAATAAGCAACGTCATGGATAAACGGAGAAAAGACTGAAATTGTCAAGGACTTCATTTTACCTGGATCCACAATCAACACCCACAGATGCAGGAGTCAAGAAATCAGAAGATATATGGTATTGGGCAAATATGCTGCAAAAGAGCTCTTTAAAGTGATTCGAGAGCAAAGATGTCATTTTGAAGACTAAGGTGCACCTGACCCAAGTCACTGTCTTTTCAATAGCTTCATATGCATATGAAAGCTGGACAATGACTAAGGAAAACTGCAGAAGAATTGATACATTTGAACTGTGGTGTTGGCAAATTTGGAATACTGAATATTCTGTGGACTGCCAGAAGAATTAACAAATCTGTGTCGGAAGAAGTACGACCAGAATGCTCCTCAGAAGCAAGAGACTTTCTCATACTTTGGTCATGTTATCAGGAGGGACCGGTCCCTAGAGAAGGATATCATGCTTGGTAAAGGAGAAGGTCAGCAGACAAGGGGAACATCCTCCATGCGATAGACTGACACATTGCCCACAATAATGGGCTCAAACATGCCAATGACTGTGAGGAGGGTACAGGACTAGGCAGTATTTTATTCTGTTGTACATAGTCACCATGAGTCAAAACCAACTTGATAGCATCTAGCAGCACCAACCTAATATGACAAAAACCTGAAAGATAGCTCTGTATACATATATATTTTTCAGAATAATTCAACTCTTCATAATGTTATTTTTCATATTGTTGTTGTTGTTGTGTGCCGTCGAGTTGGCCCCGACTCATAGCGACCCCTCCTTGGGTTTCCGAGGCAG
>NW_006922310.1:886731-890909 GCF_000298275.1 Orycteropus afer afer | reverse complement strand
GCTTTAGGTACAAATTTAAAGAGCAGAATTTATTTTACATTCAACATTTCATGTACATTTGGTTTCACTCCCCAATTACCATCCCCAACCCAAACTCAATCTCCTCTTTTCCCTTCCCAGTAACTGCCCCCAACCTGTGCCCTTCTTAGTTATGCACTCCTGTGTGTTCTGCTTTTCCTCCATGTGAATGTTGCCCCTCTAGTGCCCCTTGGCTGACTACAGAGATACATCAAGGGATGTATCTCTGTAGAGTATGTGGGTGCATCGCCCTGGGTTGAGTGGTCTACATGTACGTCTTATTTACCAATGAGTTGAGAGCCAGCCCTTGGGAGTAAGTTTTATCCCAGGTCCAAAGTGCATCCCAGGGCCACACTCTTAGGGGTCCCACCAGACTCCATCTGACCAGTAATTCAGGTCATTACTGTGTTTTTGGATTTTGTTCCACGTTTTTCTACCCATTCTATCCAGGATCTCCAGTTTTGATTGCTTCCCAAGTGGTTGGTATCAGTAGCCAGGCACCATCTAGTTCTTCTGGTCTTGAGGTCCATTATGTCCTAAGGCTGATTGTTTTCAAATCCACTTGGTTTTTTTCACTCTTCACTTCCGACGACGATAGAAGACTATTAGCTGCATCTTAGATGGCTTCTTGAAAGCTTTTAAGACCCCGGTCACTACTCATCAATGTAGATTGTGTGACAAGATTTTTATGTATTGTGTGGTTTAGGCAAATGTTTTTATACAGATGAATAACAATGAATTCAGAGATGGTCTGTATCTTGCCACACCCATCAGAGTTTTTAATTGGCAAGTTTCCAGTGCTTTGTTATCAAAAGCACAAATCCATACACCAAAGGCTCTCTCCAATCCAATGAATTGCTTGGAATAAAAGGAAGGGTGATAACTCAAATGCACATTTGCTGAACAGAAACCAAGACAGCCATCAATAACAACATCTACTATAATGAAACCTGCGAAAGCCAGAACTCCACGAAATTGCCTAGTTTTTCTGGGCCTCATAAGTTTTCCACCTTTAACAGGTTCAGACTTCCACTTTTCTAGGCTCTCTATTAGTGAAAAATATTTTAATATTCCCTCTCTGACAGGTTTCCAATTTACAGAGTTTCTAGCTTTTGCAGGTGTTACTGTATTTTTAGAATTTAAAGCATAAAGAATTATGATTTACAGGAAGATTTTTCTGACTCCATTTTGTGGTTCTGTGCTTTTTCAGTAAGAAGATAAATGTTATTATCACACAAAACTAAAAATTTAGAATAGTTTACAATCTTCAGAAAGCTGGTTCTGGTAGGTTAAAAAATGAGCTCTACTGGGGGATTCTGGGAAGACAGAGGCACAAACACCATTGTTCTCACCCTCCTCCACAAATACAACAAGAAATTCAACAAGTCAGTGATGCTCAACTTTGAGGGACTCAGAATTAGGTAGCAGAGGACAGCAACAGGGAACTGTAGAAGCAAGACTCAACAAATCAACGAGTCACAGAGAGTAGGAAAATCACTTCTTCCACTGTCACTGCACCCCCAGCCATGCAGGCCACCAGCTGCTGTACACTGGGGAAGCATCTCAAGCAAAAGAACCTGCTTCCCTAACCACCACACCTCCTGCCTACACAAAGTGACAGAACTCCCAAGCTTCTACCCTAAAATCAACAAGGCAGACCTCCCCAGGGGTCTGTTCAGAGCATGCTAGCACCTCCCACACTTGGACATTGTCAGCTACATGGCTGCTACAAATTACCACAGAAGGCCCCTGCAATAGAATCTATTCTCATAGTGAACACTTCACCTGCCTCCCAGCATACCACATAGCTCAGACCTCCAAAACCAACAGGACAGATCTCCCTGGGGCATCAATTCAGGTTATCCTTCCCCTATTTCCAGTCAGTGCTGAGAACGCTACTAACTGAGTTTGCTGTGTGCTAGGAAACAGGCATCTGTGAGTTCACAGCCAACAACTCACTAAGAAGTGGGTTCTGATAAGCAAACGCAGACCTCAATAGGGTTCCAATAAAAGTGTGACAGGCTCTTCCACATTTGGTCACAGGCAGTAGCCAGGCTACTGAGAGTCCTTACAGAAAGTGTCCTGCAGTAGAGTCTGCTCCCACAGTCAGTACTCTATCTTCCTGTGCACTTCCTAGCTCAGACCTCTGAAACCAACAGTACAGACCTACCTGTGGTGAGTTTGGGTCTATGTGGTGATCAGTGCTGAAAACTATTGACTGAGGCCGCAGAGTGCTAGAGAATGGGCATCTTCAGTGGAGGCTACATTCACAGCCAATATAGTATGGGGGACAGGCTTTGAGAGCAATAAGGCAGACCTCCCTGGGAGTCCATTCAAGCATGACAACAAGTCCTCCATCTGGTAACTGTCAGCTGCTGGACTGACACTAATTCCTACAGAGGGTTGCCTGCAGTGGAGCCAGGAAGCAGGTTACCTAAGTGGAGACTGTTCACCCTAACTACCAAAGGGCCACTGGGGCTCTAAAACCAAAAAGACAGATCTCTCAGAGGTCCTTCTTGGGAGTGCCATCCCCTCCTGCTCATAAAACAAAGGGAAATCTTCCTGTGTTTCCCCTGAATGCTAGTCCAGATATAAGCAGCCTCCACAGAGTAGGGAAGGAAGACTCAGGCAAAATGGAGGGCAACAAGCAACCCTGAAGGGAGCTCACAGGGTGTGGGTTTTCCAGTTGAGTACCTAAGGCATCTGACTGCTAACCAGAAGTATGGCAGTTCAAACCCACCAGACACTCCACAGATGCAAGACTGGGCAATCTACTTATGTAAAGACTTAACTGCCTCGGAAACCCAATAGGGGTCGCTATGAGTCAGCATCCACTAGACAGCAGTAGGTTTGTTTTTTATCTGTGGCTTTAAACAGACGAAGGAAGGGAGATAGGACTGTGCACCCTGTTGGGTAGAATGATTCGTGAACCATATCTAACCTGAGTGGTAATGCCTGCTGGTGGGCAAATTAACCACAGCATGTTTTCTGATGTGTTTGGGAGACAATGAGAGCTGAAAACTGAGATCTAAAACTTTCAAATCCTAATTAAACTAGGGAGGAAGAAGGAACTATCACAGAGAAAGAAACAAAGCAGTAAGCAAAGGCTGAAGGCTCTACTTACCTAACAGACTTTTGGAGAAAGTAGTGTGGGCAAAACACCAAAAACTGGACAGAACTGAGAAAGCTAACGTCCTTGAAAACTGCAATGCATCAACAAAAAAACTCACAAGACACAAAGAAAAGAGAACAATGGACCATCCAAATAAATATAACCAAGGGGGTGAAAGCACATCTATGGAAGATTGAATAATGAAAAGTATAGAAAAATACAACAATATTAAGCATAATTAAAGAGTTAAAGGATAACCAAAAGATCTGAAGAAAATAAGGAAAGTAATGCAAAAACAATATGAGACTCTTAAAAAAGAGATAAGAAGAAACCAAGTAAAATATTGCAATTAAAGGGACAACTGAAATGAGAAACATAAGGGAAGAATATAACAAAAGATTTAATCCATCAGAAGAAATAATCAGTGAAATACAGGATAAGACAGTAAAATTACAGAGACTAAAAAAACAACAAAATCAGAGGCTCAAGAAGGCTAAGCATTGTTTAATGGAATTATGGGACAATGTCAAGAGACCTAATATACACATCATGGGAATTCCAGAAGGAGATGACAAAAAAAAATATCTGAAGAAACAATGAAAGAAATTTCCAAAATATGACAAAGTTCATGAATCTACATATACAAGAAGCTCAAAGAACTCCCAAGCAAGATAAATCCAAAAAGATCTACTCTGAGATACCTCATAGTAAGGCTCTCAAAAATTAAGGATAAAAAGAGACTCCTGAAAGCAGTGAGAAAGAAGCAAACAATAACATACAAAGGATCCCCAATAAAATTCAGTGCTGATTTCTTCTCAGTGGAGTGAGACTCAAAGCATTACCCTTGCAAAGGGGATTCAGACAAGGATGCCTTTTATTCCCACTCCTACTCTGGTAGCATAGTGGCTAAGACACTTGCCTGCTAACCAGACGGCTGGTGGCTCAAACCCACTAGCCACTCCTCAGAAGGAAGGTTGGGCAATCCTACTTCCATAGTGATACTGCCTCGGAAACCCAAGGAGGGGTTGCTATGAGTCGGGGCCGACTC
>NW_006922310.1:885075-886631 GCF_000298275.1 Orycteropus afer afer | reverse complement strand
GAAGGAAGGTTGGGCAATCCTACTTCCATAGTGATACTGCCTCGGAAACCCAAGGAGGGGTTGCTATGAGTCGGGGCCGACTCGACGGTACATAACAACAGCAGCAACAACATTCAATACTGTATTGGAAGTCCTCAACAGTGCAATAAAGAAAGAAAGGGAAATAAAAGGCATCCAAATGGATAAATAAAAAGTTAAACCAGCTCTATTTTGCTACTGATATTTTATCTAATACATAGAAAATCTCAGACATTCAACAATAAAGCTACTGCAAATAATAGAAGGGTTCAGCAAAGTGGCAAAGTCCAAGATGAACATTTAAAAAATCAGGGAGATTCCTCTACCCTAGCAAAGAGAACTCTGAAAAGAAAATAAACAAAACAATAACATTTAAAATAGCTACCCAAAGATGAAATACTTAGGAATAAATCCAATCAGAAATGAAAAAGATTTAACAAAGAGAAATACAAAAAACTACTCAAGAAATTGAAAGAGACAAATATAAATGGAAGAATATACTGTGGTCATGGATAGGATTGTAAAAATATCAATATTACCAAAAGTGGCCTACAGATACACTGCAATCCTTATCCAGATTCTATTAACATTCTTTAAAAAGATGGAAAAAGTAATCACCAACATTATATGGAAAGGAAAGAGAGCCCAGATAAGCAAAGCACTACTAAAGAACAACAACAAAGTAAGAGGTCTCACTACAGATCTCAAAACCAAATACACAGCCATGCTAGTCAAAGGAGGCTGACAGTGTAACAACGACAAGCATACAGACCAAATGAACAGAATTTAAAACCAAAAAGTATAGTAATCCACCTATGGACATGCGATCGTTGACAAAGGGATGAAACCCATTAAATGAAGAAGACATAGTCTCTTTAACAAATTGTGCTGGCAAAACTGGACACAGATTTACAGAAAAATAAAACAGGATCCATACCTCACACCTTATACAAAAACAAACTCAAGATGAATCAAAGACCTAAATGAGCTGAATAAGTGGATAACCTTGCTGAGAAAAAAAGCAGAAAACCCCTTGGTTCCAGCTGCCAGAGTTCAGATTGGAAAGGGGGAAGACAGGAAACTAACTGCTTGGAGGAAGGACCTACAGCAAGCTCGCAGCAGAAAGCTGAGATTCAACTCTTCCATGACTGCTTTATAGCACAGAGTGGACCAGGGTATGAGATTTTGGGGGCATTCAGACTCAAATGAAAAGTTGTGGCTCCCTAACCACTGGGGTCTCTGATGATTCTGAACTGTAGGTGTGTGACTGACAACAAAACCTCATCACTGGTTGACATCCCAAGCAGTCTCAAAACAAACCTCTGGAACCTGCAGAAACATGAAAAACAGGGACTTGCTACAGGTACCCCCTTTTTTTGTCCTTTTCTTCTTTTTCTTTTCTCATTTTTCCCCTTCTCCCCTGCCTCATCCTATAGAACAAGTACATTAAACCACCACAACACCTGTTCATCCTAACTCCAAATCCCGATCACAATGAACAAAGATCTGCATCCACATTCCTAGCAGTGGTTCCATCA
>NW_006922310.1:882415-884812 GCF_000298275.1 Orycteropus afer afer | reverse complement strand
AAGAAGAAAAGGCAATAGAATTAGAAGGAATTTAGAAGATATGTATATAGAACTCTACAAGAGCTCAAGGAAACAACAAATAGAATCAAGGAGAACATAGATAGTACCCTGGAAGAATTCATAAAAAACATTCAAGAACACAATAACAAGATAAATACACAATTAGAACTCATATAAAAACAAGTTAGAAACCCAAAGATGAACACTAAAATTACAGTTAGACAACACAGAGGATGGACAAAACTAGACTAGAACTGGCTGAAGAACGCATTTCCCAACTAGGAAATAAATCCTCTGATGCCAGCCTATATAAAGAAAAATCAGACCAAGATTAAGAGAATGAAGAGAACCTAAGAGTGATATTGGATGACATGAAAAGAATATGCCTCACTGGAATACCAAAACAAGAGGAGGAAAAAAAAAAAAAAAAACAGAAAATTGTGGAACACTTGCTAACAGATAATTTCCCCCACATCATGAAGGAAGAAAAGATATCTGTCCAAGAAGCTCAACAAACCCCATACAGAATAGATCCCAAGAGAAAGTCACCAAGACATATCATAATCAAACTCTCCAAAACTAAAGACAAAGAAAGAATCTTGCAAGCAGCTCGGGGGGTGGGGGAGAAATGTCACCTACAATGGACAAACAATAAGACTAAGTTCTGATTGCTCAGCAGAAATCATGCAGGCAGGAAGGCAATGGGACGGCATATATAAAACACTGAAGGAAAAGAGCTTCCAACCAAGAATTCTACATCCAGCCAAATTGTCCACCAAACATGAGGGTGAAATCAAAACATTCTCAGACAAACAGAAATTAAGGGAATTTGTGAAAACCAGACCAACACTACAAGCAATGCTATAAGGAGTCCTTCCAACAGAGAACCCACAACAGAGAACAACAAATTAAAATCAGAACACTTGATGTCAGCACTTAAAAACCAAACTAGGAATACACGCTCAGAATAAGCTCATAAAACACTGTACACAAAGAAACAAGGGAGTCAACTTGCAGATGACACCAGCAACAAAGCAAATAGAGGGAATAAAAGTTCTAATTACAGCACTTCCAAATGGACAGGAAGACAAGACAATGTCTTTATAGAACTGAATGCTCCAAAATTAAAGAGACAAGAATTCACTACAGGATAACTACAAAGAAAATTAACAATCCACATCCAGAAAGAAGGAAAACATATAGGCTTAGTAAGCACAAAATCAACAATAAAGAAGAAAGGAGAAGAAACACTTGAAAACAAAATGAACTCAGCACAGAAATATAGCAGGAACAAGGAAATCACCAACACCACAACAAAAAAACACAACAGAATGACAGCAATAAATTCATACCTATCATTAATTATACTCAATGTGAATGGAATAAATGCACCAACCAAGAGAAAGAGAGTGGTAGACTAGATAAGAAAAGAACACCCATTGATATGCTGCCTGCAAGAGACCCACCTAAGACACAAAGATTAAAACAAACTAAAAATTAAGGGGTAGAAAAAAAATATACCATGTTAATGGTAACCAAAGAGAGCAAGAGTGGCAATATCAATTTCTGATAAAACAGACTTCAAGGTGAAAACAGCACAAGGGACAAAGAAGGACACTATGTGATGCTAAAAGGTTCAAACGACCAAGAAGACATTACCATAATAAATATCTATGTACCCAATGAAAGTGGTCCAAAATACATGAAGCAAATATTAACTGAATTGAAAGGAAAAGTAGACAACTTTACAATAGTAGTAGAAGACTTTAACATACCACTCTCAAGGAAGGACAGAACAACTAGAAAAAAACTCAACAAAGATACAGAAGAACTCAACAACACAATCAACCAACTTGACCTCATAGACGTGTACAGAGCACTAAACTCAACAAGAGGAGCTCTGGTAGCATAGTGCATAAAACACTTGACTGCTAACCAGAAGGCTGGTGGTTCAAACCAACCAGCCACTCCTCAGAAGGAAGGTTGGGAAATCTACTTCTGTAGGAATACTGCCTTGGAAACCCAAGGAGGGGTTGCTATGACTCGAGTCCAACTCGACAGCAAATAACAACACCACCACCACCCAACAAAAGCACAATTCACATTCTTCTCCAGTGTACATGGATCATTCTCCACAAGAGATCATATGTTGGGACATAAAACAAGCCTCAATAAATTAAAAAACATTGAAATACCACAAAGCATCTCCTCAGATCACAATGCTACATAGTTAGAATCAATAATAGAAAGATCAAGGGAAAAATATCAAGCATGTGGAAGTTGAGTAACACACCGCTCAAAAACTACTTGTTGTTGTTGTTGTTTTTTGCCGTCGAGTCGGCCCCGACTCATAGCGACCCCTCCTTGGGTTTCCGAGGCAGTATCACTACGGAAGTA
>NW_006922310.1:879535-881191 GCF_000298275.1 Orycteropus afer afer | reverse complement strand
AAATCAAGACTCAAAAAAGATGGGAACCAGACAGGGATGCCCACTATCACCACTTCTATTTGATATCGTATTAGAAGTCCTAGCCAGGGCAATAAGGTAAGAAAGAGAAATAAAAGGTATCCAAATTGGCAAAGAAGAAGTAAAGCTATCTCTATTTGCAGATGACATGATCTTATACATAGAAAATCCAAGAGATTCTGAAAAAAAAATTACTGAAACGAGTAAAAGAGATTCAGCAAACTGGCAGGATACTAGCTCAACATACGCAAATCTGTTGGATTCCTCTAAATCAACAAAGAGAACTTTGAAAATGAAAACAATACCATTTATAATAGATACCAGAAAGATACAATATCTAGGAATAAATCTTACCAGAGACACAAAAGACCTATACAAAGAAAACTACAAAACACTACTACAAGAAACTACAAGAAACCAACATAAAAGGAAGAACCTGCTTTGTTCATGGATAGGGAAACTGAACACTGAAAAGGTCAATACTACCCAAAGCAATCTACACATTCAATGCAATCCCGTTCCAGACACCATCAACATTTTTTAAGTATATGGTAAAACCAATTATTAACTTCATATGGAAAGGAAGGAGACCTCAGATAAGCAAAGCACTGCTGAGGAAGAAAAACAAAGTGGGAGGTCTCATACTCCTGGATCTCAAAACCTACTATACAACGACAGAAGTTAAAAGAGCATGGTATTGGTACAATGATAGACAGATAGATCAATGGAACAGAATAAAAAACCCAGAAACAGATCCATCCATCTATGGACAGGTGATCTTTGACAAAGGAACAAAGCCCATTAAATGGGGAAGAGATAGCCTCTTTAACAAATAGTGCTGGCAAAACTGGATACTGTCCTGCAGAAAAATGAAACAAGACCCATACCTCAGCCCTAAACAAAACAAACTCAAGTTGTATCAAAGACTTAAAAGTAAAACCCAAAACTATAAAGCTCATCAAAGATAAAATAAGGGCAAATCTACAGACCTTAATTTAAGATATAAACAGACTAGTAAGCATAATCCAGAATGCACAGGAGGTTGAAGAGAAGGTAGATAACTGTGGCCTTTTAAAAATTAAATTCTTACGTGTATCAAAAGACTTCTCCAAAAGGGTAAAAAGAGAACCTACAGATTGGGAGAAAATATTTGTCTATGATATATCTGATAAAAGACTTCTCTCCAAAATTTATAGAAAACTTTAACACCTCAACACCAAAAAGACAAACAATTCAATTTAAAAATGGGCAATGGACATGAACAGACATGTCTTTCACCAAAGACACTGAACTGTGCACATAAGAGAGAGATGACAGATGCTAATACCAACCAATCTGTCCACAATACTGCATTACCATTAACACCAAATACCAGGCTATAGATAAACACATAAACACCTGAGGGCATCAAATGGGGGTCAGTGAACAGAAGTATACTCTAGACCAAGGACAAATTCAGTTGAGGCTAATCTTACACAGACACCAGTGATACAAAATACCTGCAATCTTTACAGAAACAATAGAAGACAGACACAGAGTAATCCCTCACAGACACCCAGACACTATGGGAGAGAGATCCAATGGATCTACCATCTCAGGACCATAGCACTGGGGGACACCAGACTTAATTGGCACAAC
>NW_006922310.1:875109-878740 GCF_000298275.1 Orycteropus afer afer | reverse complement strand
AAGTTCAACAGGACAGAAAATAACACATGCTGGCAAGGTTTTGGAGTGATTGGAACTTTCACACACTGCTGGTGGGACTTTAAAATGATACAATCATTGTGGAAAATGGTAATGGTGTTTCCTTAAAAAAACTGAAAATAGAAATACCATTTGAACTAGCAATTCCATTACTAGGAATATATCCTAAAGAGGTGAAAGACAGGACACTAACAGACATATTCATGTTCACTGCAGCACAATTCACTATAGCAAAGAGATGGAAACAACCTAAATGCCCATCAGCAGATGCGTGGATAACCAAATTATGGTACATTTACACAATGGAATACTATGCTACATTAAAGAATAATGACGAATATGCGAATCATCTCACAACATGGTCAAATCTACAGGACATTATGCTGACTGGAATAAGTCAATTGTGAAAAGACAAAGGACAAATATTGTATAAGCCCCCCCCCCAAAAAAAAAAGTCAAGGAAAGGTTTGCTTAGGGAAAGGAATTCACTTTGTAGGTTATCAGGGATGGAAAGGAAGGGGAGGGAAAATTTAAGACTAGTTGGGGGCCACATGCTGATTTGGGTAAGGGAAGGGATGGTATGGAAAGAGTTTGTGACCAGCATGATAACATTGGGGAAAGGGAGGACACCATAATGTGCACATAAGGTATAGACAACAGAGACAAATACTACTAGTATATGCATAATACTTGCATTACTACTAACACCAAACACCAGGCTACAGATAAATGCATAGACAAGTGAGAAGATCAAGTGGGGGTTGGTGAACAGGAATGTACCCTAGACCAATTACATATTTAGCTGAAGATAATCTTCCATAGATACTAATGGTACAAAATAACCACAATCAATACAGAAGCAACAGAAGACAGAGTTGGAGTAATCCTTCAGAGACAGCCATAACACCTTGGCAGAGAGAACCACTGGGCTTGCCAACTCAGAACCATAGTATTGGGGGACACCAGGCTCAATTGGCACAACATAGTTGTGATGGTTAAGTTTATGTCAACTTGGTTAGGCCTGGTTGAGTGGCTGGGCAGCTGGATGCAGTATTCTCCATGATGAGACTGGCAGTCAACTCCATGGTGGAATCTACTGTGAGCAGCTGAGTAGCTGCCTTTGGGTATGTGGTCTGCTTCCTGTATATAAGAAACAGCTCCGGGAATGGTCTCCAGCTTATGGCACGCTTGGACCCCACGTATAGCTGTATCGTCGTTCAGCAGCCTGCCATGCTCTGCCAACCTTGGGACTTACAATGGACTTGAATTAATGGCCTGTTGTGTGGTTTGGTAACATCAGGACAGTGCCATTTTACTTGTCAACCTGGGCTTGTTAGCCTCAGCAGCCAGTAGCTGCCTGAGTGAAGAGATGCCTCTAGCTTCAGTGGGCTGAAAGCAGGAGGCAGAGCTGAAGCCCAAGGCTGAGGGGCTTTCACACAGCCCCTAGAGACTGGCACTTTGAACTTGGACTTAAAGCCTTCAAACTGTAAGAGAATAAACTCCTGTTTGTTAAGGCCATCCCATTTCTGGTATATTCCTTTCAGTGTAGCACTAGGTAACCAGAACAACTGTACATTAAAATCTTGTTCCACAACCTACTTTGGTCAATAGTGACTGGGGTCTTAAAAGCTTTCAAGCAGCCATCTAAGAAGCAGCTAATAGTCTCCTCTTGTCTGAAGTGAAAAAGAGTGAAGAAAATCAAGGGCATTTAGAAACAATCAGCCCTAGGACATGATGGACCTCGAGACTAGAAGAACTAGATGGTGCCCAGCTACCAATGCCAACGACTCAGGAAGGGATCAAAACTGGAGATCCTAGATAGAATGGGAGGAATATTGTGGAACAAAATTCAGAAACACAAAAATGACCAGAATTACTGGTCTGATGCAGTCTGATGGGACCCCCAAGACCATGGCCCTGGGATACTCTTCAGGCCTGGGATAAGACTCACTCCCAGGGTCTGGCTCTCAGCCCAAAAATAGAAAGACTTACAGGCCAAACCCAATCCAGGGCTATGCACCCACCTACTCTATGGAGATACACCCCTTGGAGCAATCAGCCATGGGGTACCAGAGGGGCAGCATTCATATGGAGGGAAACCTGGACAGGAGTGCACAGTTAAGAAAGGCACAGGAGGGGACTTCCGGTAAGATGGAGAAACAGGCAGACAAGCGACACAGACTCTCTTCAACAAAGAAAAGAAAAACCAGTTGACAGAGATACAGAAGACGATCCTGGAACCCTGAGCTTCTAAAGGAAGTGTACAGAAGTGGATTAGGCACCAACTAGTGGAAAAATCTGAAAGAAAACCGTGAGTACAGAGACAGTCAGAGCTGCAGACTGTCAGCTACTCTGACAGGACCAACAGCCTGAATATTTCCAAGTGGTGTTGAAACCTGAGAATTGACTTAAAGATCAGCCCTGGTCATCAAGGGCTGCACGGATGACTGCGCTGGTGACCTATGACTAGGAAGGGAAACAGCAATGAGGTAGACAACCTGAGCTGTTGACTTTCCACTGTCGGAGGGCACAGTCATTTTGATTGTTTACATTTGGCAGACATTTTGGATATATAAGGTGACCGAGGGCACAGCCATTTTGAATGTTTATAAGTGGCAGCCATTTTGGATATTTAAAGTGACTGAGGGTGCAGCCATTTTGAATCTTTACAAGTGGCAACCATTTTGGATTTTAAAGTGGTATCATTATCATTTGGATTCCAGGGACCTAAGAATAGGCTCTGTTTGCCAAGGTTGGCAGGGACATATGAGAAGCTGACAACATGAAAGGAGACAGATGGTGAGTATATATGTACTGTCAACTAGTGAATAGAGGGGCACAGTACACTGCTTGCATAGGTAACATACAAACAAAACAAAGAGAATGAAAATTGTGGGCAAGTCACTCCAACATACAATCGCCAATTAAATATAAACACAAAAATATCACAATGCCTGAGAGACAACAGAGCATCACAGTCCACACAAAGAAGCAAGATAAAGCAAGAGAAACAAAGGACCAGGATACAGATCCAAAACACATCCCTGAGGAAGACGCAGCATTGGAAGGCCCTGATAAGGAAATCAAAATAATTCTATTCAGGTATCTTCAGCGAAGTGAGTGACAGATCAAGGAAAACACAGAGAAAACCCTAGCACAATTTCAAAAGACAATACAAGAACAAAATGACAAAATAAATGAAAAATTAGAAATGATTCAAAATCTACACACAGAAATCCAGAAGATTAATACTAAATTTTCGGAAATAGGTAAGACAATGAGTGGGCAAAGGAGTAAAACTGAATCAATGGAAGACAGAAGATAGAAGGCAAATACCTAAACACTTCTTTGGAAAGGGATCAATCAGAAAAAAGATCAAAACAAAATGAAGAAAGCCTAAGATTCACGTGGGATACCACAAAAGGAATAACCTACATGTAATCGGAATTCCAGAACAGGAAGAGACAAATAAAACCACAGAGAAAATTGTCAAAGATTTGTTGGAAGAAAATTTTCCTGGTATGATGAAAGATGAGAATATATCCATTCAGGAAGTCCAATGAACCCCAAACAGGATAGACCCCAAAAGAAGATCACCAAGACATATCGTCAA
>NW_006922310.1:867912-873544 GCF_000298275.1 Orycteropus afer afer | reverse complement strand
GCTATCCCATTAAATATATATCCTAAACAACTGAAAGCCAGGACACAAACAGATATATGCACACCCATGTTCATCACAGCACTATTCACAACAGCAAAGAGATGAGAACAACCTAAGTGCCCACCAGAAGAGGAATGGATAACCAAACTATGGTAAATACACACAATGGAATATTGTGCAGTATTAAAGAATAATGATGAATCAGGATATCACATAACATGGATGATCTTGGAGGACATTAAGCTGAGTGAAATAAGTCAATCACAGAAGGACAAATATTGTATTAGTCCACTACTGTAAAAAGTCAAGGAACTGTTTCCATATGGAAGGAAACTTTCTTTGTTGGCTACCAGGGATGGGACGAAAGGGGAGGGAAAACTGTTATATAGGTAAAAGAGAAGTATTGATTTGGGTTAAAAGAAAGGCAATACAATAAAAGTAAGGAAAAGGAAGACAGAGAGGTACACAATAGGTACAGATAACAAAGATAAACACTGTTACATACAAATACTGCATTACAAGTAATAACAAACTTTAATCTACAAGTAGATACATAGGTAGACAGGTTTAATGACTGGGTATGTCTAAGCAAAATGGAATATACCCATGACCACATATAAGGCTGGCAGATGATATTTCTACATACACATTTGTATGTGCTATAAGAATGCCCATATAAATAGAACTAACAGAGGGTAGAGTTATGATAACTTCTTAGCCACAGACAACCACACTGAGGGATCAAGTTTTTGGGCCTGTGGGCTTGGGACTGTGGCCACAGGGGAGATCAAACTCAAATGGCGTAACATACTACACAAAAACACTGTTCTACATCCTAGTTTGGGGAGTAGTAACTGGGGTCTTAAGAGCTTGCAAGCGTCCATCTAGATGCAACAATGGGTCTCTCCTCATCTGGAGCAAAGAAGGATAAAGAAAACCAAAGACGCACAGAAATGATTAGTCCAAGGGTCTAGTGGACCATGCAAACTCAGCCAACACAACTCTGAGACAAAAGAATTAGATGCTGTCTATCACTGTCAACCACTCAAAAAGGGATCAGTGCAGGAGATCCTGGATAGAATGGGAGAAAAAAGTAGAACAAAACTAAAAATCATTAAAAAAAAAAAAAAAAAAAAAGACCAGGCTGAGTGGTCTGATAGAGACTGGTGATATCCCTGAGACTATGGCTCCTAGTCACCCTTTGAACCTGGAATCACATCCCTCCTGTTGCTTCTAGCCAAACAACAGACAGGCATATAAGGTCAGCATTTACAGCAGGAAGGTACACTCCTTAGAACAATCAGTCATGGGAGATCAGAAGGGTAGTATCTGCACAGGGAGACAGCACATTGGGCAGGAATGCATAGGATAGAAGGACACAGAAAAGGTAACCACAGCAGGGAGGAAGTGCGAAGAGAGCTGTTACATTACGGGGATTGCAATCAATGCCATGAAACAAAATGTGTATGAACTGCTATATGGAAAATGAATTTGTTCTGTAAACTTTAACCCAAATCACAATTAAAGAAATAAAATACAGGGCAACACTGTCAGGCCTAGCTTTTAACGATGGGTTATCTACTACAATACAACAACAAAAGCACAAACAGCAAAATACAAAAGAAATAAATAGGTCTTCATAAAAATTAAGAACTTTTGCTCATCAAAAGACTTCACAAAAAAAAAAAAAAGAAAAAACAAGCTACCATATCTTTGGAAAGATTTGGGAGATTATCTTTGGAAAGCAAACATCCAGTAAGAATCTAAAAACCAAAATATATATAAAATTTTGACAATGTAACAACAAAGGGACAACCTACTCATACAATGAGTGAAGGACTTCAATAGACATTTCACCAAAAAGGACATTCAAATAGCCACCAAACACATGAAAATATGCTACTATCATTAGCCATGAGAGAGATGGAAATTAAATCCACAATGAGACACTACTTCGCCCCCACTTAGATAGCTAAGATTTTTTTTTTAAATGAAAAATAACAATTGTTTGGCAAAGATGTAGTAGGTATTGAGGGCAGAAAGGGGTTAAAAATAGAAGTGGGTTAGGTAGGTTTTTTTATATTGTGTAACTCCATGTTGTAATTTTTACAAGATAACAATGTGGCTGATGCCCCCTGGAGTTGTGCAACACAACCCTAGATGAAATAAAGTAGGAGTTTCCAACCTGCTGAGCAAGATCTACTGGTAGATCTAGAAACCTCTCTTCATGGAGTTCCAAGCTAGTTCCTAATGCCTTCTCCCGTCTGCTGTATCCCCTTTCTGGCACATGTTCCAGTTGAGATTCCCAGTGCTAAGGAAAGAATAGTACAACCAGTGACTACTTCTAGGGACTATACTGTCCATATATGCTCTAATCTCAAGATTCTGAGTCTTTTTTTTTTTAAGCTCCTCCTTATAATAAAATTGGAGATCACCATAATAACCATAGTAAAGGATTGGGAGAAGACAAAGATACTCTTGTATGAGTATTTCTACTTTTCTGGTAGGAAAAAAAATTTCTAAAAAAATGCCAAGATAATATTGTCAAAACTTCTTAGGAAATTGTGGTCTAGTAAACTACATGGTATGGTTTTTCTAGCCATAGTCTTTGTAAACCCCCCCCCCTTTGCTGTGAGTAGCTGATTGTTAAAGTTATCCACCTGGTATATTTCTGTTACAGGGGCAGGAAGCAATCTTCTGGGAAGTTGCTCTCTCTCAGGGGTACAGAATTCTGATGTTGGGATTGGTTGGTTTGGGCCACTCTGACAGGCTCAAAAAGGACCCCTCTTAGAGGCAGGAGGAGAGAATCTCTCACTGCCAGCTGAGAGACTGACAGGCGCACTTGCTGAGAGAAAGAGACATGAGAAAGAGGCAAGACACATGCTGCTGAGAGAATAATGTACTAATGAGAGAGACTGCCAGCTGCTGAGTGAGACTGCTGGCTGCGAGAGACTGAGCGTGTTCCTGAACGTGAACTGTAGCCTGTTTCTTCCCTAATAAACCCCATAACCTGTGAGTTCTGCATAGCCACTCCAGCGAATTACTGATCCCAGCAGAGAGGTGGTGGGTGCTGCGGGAGGAACAGTTGGTGACGAGGTTACTAAGCGGGTTGGAGGGAGGTAGCATGTCTGGCCTTGCAGGCATAGACCTTGGCTGCTGATATTGATTCTATTCTCCACTTGTGGGGTTAGAGGAGGTCAGAAAATGTGGCCTCCCTGCCCCTTTTGCAGGCATGATTAGGCTAACTTAAATACAAAGGAAGTAAGAGAGAAAAAAAAAAAAAAAGGCAGGTTGTAACAGGCAATCTATTCATGTCTTAAGCAAAGTTCAGAGAATATGAAGAGCTATTACAAACGGAATGTAGTACATAAGCTTCTGACCAAGTTGTGCTTAGGTGCAACGCAAAACTGCTACACAACTGGTCTATCCAGATACTTCAAATATAGAAGATAATCTAAAACTCCCTGGTACTCCTCAGATAGCCAAGTCAAGTAACTGTAGGTTAGTTTCTGTTCCTCATATTTGGACAAGAGAAACACATTATTCTTATAGAAACATAACTAAAAACAAAGGCTGGGCAAATGCATTGTTTTATTTCGAGATATTTCTAATGGCATTCTACCAATCATCACACAATGTATTTCTTTCTCTTTCCTTGCCTAACCTCCTTCTACTTCTTCCAACTTTTCCTTGAACATCCCACTGGTACTTCAAGTGCACACTGCTTAACCTCTCTAGTGTTACTTGGTTACTGAACCCAACCACTCTATGTGAATACCTTTTTATTGCCTGTATAGTTGTTTCACCAAGAAAACTTAATACAAAATTCTAAACTTTACAAAAGAAATGACCACAGATTTAAATAGTTCTTCAAAACACTCAAAAGATGCCCTCACATTACCCATCTATCACTTTCAATACTCTACTTCAACATAAATTCTCTACTACAATCACGCAAGTCTCCTCACTGATTTCCGAGTCCATGTTTACTATTTCCTACGATGTTAACAGGTCCCTAACATAAAATACTCTCCTCCACATGTTTAAACTCTGTTGTTGTTGTTGTTGTTATGTGCCGTCAAGTTGGACCCGACTCATAGCAACCCCTCCTTGGGTTTCCGAGGCAGTATCACTATGGAAGTAGATTGCCCCATCTTCCTTCCGAGGAGTAGCTGGTGGGTTTGAACAGCCAGCCTTCTGGCTAGCAGTCAAATGCCTTAGCCACTAACCTCCATAAAAGCAGGACAATATCTCTGTGTTTACTATCACATCCCCAGTGCCTAGCATATGGTACCTACTCATTAAATAATTGCTGAATGAGTAATGAATCTAAGTCCTACCTCTTCCATGAAAAATTTATCCAATATTTCTACCCACTTCCTTTTCAAATTCCAAACACTCTTGGAATCAGTATAATTTCTCTGTAATTTCTCTGTATTTGTTAGTTTTCCCCGGCTAGCCTTTGGAGGACATGCTTTATGATTCTTCGCATAGCTCATGGGGCCTAGGTGAACAATGGATTTATAAGAAGCACATCATAAACATTTACTAATTACAGTGTTGATATGATTTCTAAAAAGTCAATTTACACACAACTTTGTAAGAATGAGGCTATTTTGCAGAGTAGGCTAAACATACACACAGCATTTTCCAACACCTAAATTTTATATTTCAGAGCTCATTCAGAAGTATGGTTCAGCATTTAGCAATTAGGAAAAAATCTGGAAATTCTTGATGGTCCAGAGTCTGTGGCTCACTAATTACACAAGCAGATTGTTATAAGTTTCCTTGGTGGAGAAGTAAAATAAGCATGTAAGACAATTTGATTTGCTAACTAACATCTGAGTTGTTGAGATGCCATGTCAGCTACTGTGCCCTCCCAATCTGATTTTTCCATTTTTTGTGAGGTAATGTAGAACTTTTTTAGAAATAGGAATTCCTGGGTGGCACAGACTGTTAAACATTTAACTTCTTGCTGAAAGACTGGTGGTTAAAACCATACCAGAGGTACCTTGGAAGAAAAGCCTGGTGATCTGCTTCCAAAAGATTACAGCTACTGACAACCCTACACAGCAGTTCCATTCTGCACACATAGGATCCCAAGCATCGGTATCAACTCGCTGGCAACTAACAACAACAAATTTAGATATTAAAGATTGCTTATAGGTATTAATTGATCAGTATATTGCCCCTGTAAGGAGCTCTGGTGGTGAAGTGGCTAAAGTGTTCGGCTGCTAGCCAAAAGGTGGGCCAAAACTACCAGCCACTTACCTGGTGAGAGATAAAACAGTCTGCTTCTGGAAAGATTTATAGCCTTGGAAAAAATATGGGGCAGTTCTACTCTGTCCTTTAGACACCATGCCAAAAACAAACAAACCAAACTCACTGCCATCAAGTCAACTCCAACTCATAGCGACCACCTTTGAGTTTCTGAGGTGGTAAACCTTTACAGAAGTAGATGGCCCAATCTTCCTTCCTAAGAGTAGCTGGTGGGTTTAAACTGCCAGCCTTCTGGTTACTAGTCAAATGCCTTAGGCATTATGCCACCAGAGCTCCTTGACTCCATGGAGTATGGATGTATATAGGAGCTCTGGTAGCGTAGTGCCTAAAGGCACTTGACTGCTAACTAGAA
>NW_006922310.1:866220-867711 GCF_000298275.1 Orycteropus afer afer | reverse complement strand
TTATAAACAATATATTGACACAGTAACAGTAAAGAAGTTTTATTGTGTGCTTACTACCTGCCAGGCACTGTTCACAGGGCTTGATGTACATTAACACATTAACAACCTTATGAGGTAGGAACTGTTATTGCCCCCATCTTACAAATGTGAAGAAACTGAGGCACAAAAGGGGTATGAAAGCTGCCTAGGGTCATACAAGTAATAAGCAGAGGAACTGGGATTCGAACCCAGGCAGTCTGGTTACAGATCCCCCACTTTTAATCATATACTCTCTCTCCAAAACAGCAAAACATAATATAATGGAGAAGTTAATATATTTTGAATGCCCACTAGTCAAGAAAACGTAATCAGCAACATTCCAATTTGTGCTTGATTATCAACTTTTACTGTACTTTCCTTTGCTGTTGTTGTTGTTAAACCAAAAAAGAACAAACTCACTGCCATCAAGTCAATCCCCGACTCATAGCAACCCCTCCTCCTTGGGTTTCCGAGGCAGTATCTCTAGGGAAGCAGACTGCCCAATCTTCCTCCCGAGGAGTGGCTGGTGGGTTTGAACCACCAGCCTTCTGGTTAGCAGTCAAATGCCTTAGGCACTATGCTACCAGAGCTCCTGTTGTTCTTATTACGTGCCAACAAGTCAGCTCCAACTCATAGCAACCCCATGTACAACAGAACAAAATATTGCCTGATACTGTCCCAAGCCATCCTCACAATCTTTGTTATACTTGAGCCCATCACTGTAGCCACTGTGTCTAGCACCTGGTTGAGGGTCTTGCCTTTTTTCACTGACCCTCTATTTTACCTAACATGATATCCTTCTCCAGGGAATGATCCCTTCTAAAAATATGACCAAAGTAGGTGAGATGAAGTCTGGCCATTCTTCCGAGGAGCATTCCAGCTGTACTACTTCTGGGACAGATTTGTGTGTTGTTCTGGCAGTCTGTGGTATTTTCAGTATTCTTTGGCAACACTACAACTCAAAGACATCAACTCACCTTCGGTCTTCCTTATTCATTGTCCAGCTTTCACATCCATATGAGGCAACTGAAAATAGCACAGCTTCGGCTAGGTGCACCTTAGTCTTCAAAGTGACGTCTTTGCTTCTGAACACTTTAAAAAGTCTTCTGCAGCACATTTGCCTAGTGCAGTACGACACCTGATTTCTCGATTGTTACTTCCGTGAGTGTTGAATGTGGATCCAAGTAAAAGGAAACCTCTGACAACGTCAATCTTTTCTCCATTTATTGTGATGTTGATTATTAGTTCAGTTGTGAAGATTTTTGTTTTATGTTGAGGTGTAATCTATACTGAAGACTATAATCTTTTATCTTCATCAGTAAGTACTTCAAATCATCTTCACTTTCAGCAAGGAAGATTGTCATCTGCATATCATAGGTTATTAATGAGTCTTCCTCCAATCCTGATGTCTTGTTCTTCTTCATATAGTCCAGCTTCTCAGATTATTTGCTCAGCATACAGACTGACTAATTA
>NW_006922310.1:864277-865225 GCF_000298275.1 Orycteropus afer afer | reverse complement strand
CAAGAGCAAGTTTCAGAGTCTCTTCTGACATCCATTTTGGTCTTTTCTTCCTTTCCTGTCTTTTTAATGACCTTTTGCTTTCTTCATGTATGATGCCCTTGGTGTCTTCACACAACTTGTCTGGTCTTCAGTCACTGGTGTTCAGTGCATCAAATCTATTCTTTAGATGATCTCTAAATTCAGGAGGGAAATATTCAAGGTCGTATCTTGGCTCTCATGGGCTTGTTTTCATTTTCTTCAGCTTCAAGTTGAACTTTCATTGGAGCAATTGAGGGTCTGTTCCACAGTCAGCTCCTGGCCTTGTTTTGACTGGTGATATTTAGTTTCTCCATTGCCTTTTTCCACAGATATCGGTGATTTGATTCACATGTATTCCATCTAGTGAGGTCCACGTGTATAGCCACTGTTTATGTTGTTGAAAAAAGATATTTGTAATGAACAAATTGTTGGTCTTGCAAAATTCTATCATGCAATCTCTGGTGTCATCTCTATCACCAAAGCCATATTTTCCAACTACTGAAGCTCCTTCTTTGTTTCCAACTTTCACATTTCAATCACCAATAATAATCAATACATCTTGATTGCATATTGGGTCAATTTCAGACTGTAATAGCTGGTAAAAACCTTCAATGTCTTCATCTTTGGCTTTAGTGTTTGGTGTATAAATTTGAATGGTAGTAGTATTAAGTGGTCTTCCTTATAGACATATAGATATTGCCCTATCACTGACAGCACTGTACTTCAGGATAGATCTTAAAATATTCTATTTAACAATGAATGTCATGTCATTCCTCTTCAATTTGTCATTCCTGGCACAGTAGACCATATGACTGTCTGATTCAAAATGGCCAATACCAGTCCATTTCAGCTCACTAATGCCTAGGATGGGAGCTCTGGTAGCATAGTGGCTAAAGCACTTGACTGCTAACCAGAAGGCTGGCGGTTCAA
>NW_006922310.1:862407-863300 GCF_000298275.1 Orycteropus afer afer | reverse complement strand
CTTCCCGGTCTGACTTAGTCTGGAACTCCACTGAAACCTGTGCACCATGGGTGACCCTGATGGTATCTGAAATACTAGTGGCAAAGCCTCCAGCCTCACACACACAAGCCACCACAGAACAACAAACTGATATATGAGTGGACGTACTTCCTTTTAAGACAGTTTAAATTCCATAAATATTATTACAAATATCAAAGTCTAGCCAAGTTCAAAGACATGTTCACTGTAAAGGTAGAAAAACACAAATAGACTATTTTCTTTCTCTTCCTGTAAGATTCAGAATACAAATAAAATTAACACCATTTTAAACATTTGGCCATTTAGCACATCCTTAATGTAACTGGCTAAAAACAAAACTATGAGTCCTTACTTTTGGGATTAGCTTCAAATTATGAAGGAAAATGATCAATTACCAATATTTTAGTTTTTAATCATCAAATCAATAAATGACATATTGTAACTTTTGTTCATACTTTCAAAGAAGATAAATAATGTTTCGCCTTTTAAGATAAGCAATAAACTTAATTTCAATAGATCTAACTTTACTCAAATGTGTAGGTACTTTTAAAAAATAAACGTCCTTTATGTTAAGAGTACAGGTTCTGAAGACAGACTGACCAACTTTAAATCCCAGTTAAGCCACTTGCTAGGTCTGGGAATAAAATTTGTCCTGTGAAAGAAATATGTCAACTCTTACAAAAGTGCAAACCATAGGCAAATTACCATATTTATTTTTTCACACCAGACAAAGGAGCATATCTGGCCTCCTTCTCTTAAGTGCATTAAAAAAAATACTAGGGGCATCTATGCAAAACCAACAGCCAACATTATTCTCAATGGAGAAAGACTGAAACCATTCCTCTTGAGAACAGGAACCAGACAAGGATGCCTGC
>NW_006922310.1:857187-859368 GCF_000298275.1 Orycteropus afer afer | reverse complement strand
AATCCATCTACCTCAAGGTCTTCCCCTTTTTACCTGACCCTCTACTTTACCAAGCATTATGTCCTTCTAGAGGGACTGGTCCTTCCTGATAACATGCCCAAAGTACATGACAGGAAGTCTCACCAGCCTCGCTTCTAAGGGGCACTCTGGCTATACTTCTTCCAAGACAGATTTGCTTATTCTTCTGGCAGTCCACTACTGAATTGGCAGTCCAATTCAATAGCCTTCATCAATACCATAATTCAAATGTATCAATTCTTCTTCTGTCTTCCTAAATCACTGTCCAGCTTTCACATATATATGAGGCAATTTAAAATACCATGGCATGGGTCAGGCAAACCTTAGTCCTCAAAGTGACATCTTCGCTTTTCAATACTTCAAAGAGGTATTTTGCAGCATATTTGCCCAGTGCAATACGATGTCTGATTTCCTGACTGCTGCTTCCATGGTTGTTGACTGTGGATCCAACTAAAATGAAACCCCTGATAACTTCAATCTTTTCTCCATTTATCATGATGTTGCTTATTGGTGCAGTTGTGAGGATTTTTGTTTTCTTTACATTGAGGTGTAATTCATACTGCAGACTGTAGTCTTTGATCTTGAACAGTGAGTGTTTCTTCATTTTCATCAAGCAAGGCTGTGTCATTTGCATACTGTAGGTTGTTAATGAGTCTTCCTCTCAGTCCCGACACCATATACTTCTTCACATAGCTCAGCTTCTTGAATTATTTGTTCAGCATATAGACTGAATAACTATGGTGAAAGGATACAACACTGAGGCACACGTTTCCTGATTTTAAACCATGCAGTATCTCCTTTTTCTGCTTGAACAACTGCCTGTTGGTCTATGTATACATTTCCATTCTTTGTAATGTTATACTTAATTTGTTATGATCCACACAGTCGAATGCCTTTGCATAATCAACAAAACACAGGTAAACATATTTCTGACATTCTCTGCTCTTAGTCAGGATCCATATGACATCAGCAACAATATCCCTCATTCCATGTCCTTTTCTTACCTTGGCTTGCATTTCTGGAAGTTCCTGTCAATGTATTGCTCCAACTGTTTCTAAATTATCTTCAGCAAAATTTTACTTGCATGTGATATTAATGATATTCTTCAATAATTTCCACATTCTGTTGGATAACCTTTGGAATGGACACAAATATGAATCTCTTCCAGTCGGATGGTCATGTAGCTATCTTCCAAATTTCTTGGCATAGACATGTGAGTGCTTCCAACTTTACATCTGTTTTTTGAAACATCCCAATGGGTATTCTGTCAATTACTGGAGCCCCGTTTTTCACCAATTCCTTCAATGCAGCTTGGATTTCTTCTTTCAATACCACTGGTTCTTGATCACATGCTACCTCCTGAAATGCTTTAACATCAATCAGTTCTTTTGGTATAATGACTCTGTATATTCCTTCCATCTTCTTTTGATCCTTCCTGCATCACTCAATATTTTGCTCATAGAATCCTTACTGCAACTTGAGGCTTGAATTTTTTCTTCAGGCCTTTCAGCTTAAGAAATGCCAAGGGTGTTCTTCCCTTTTGGTTTTTGAACTCCAGGTCCTTGCATATTTCACTATAATACTTAAATGTGCTTTCTCAAGCTACCCTTGAGTCACCAGCTCATTTACTTCATCATTTACTCCATTTTCTTTAGCTACTCTACCTTCAAGAGCAAGTTACAGAGTCTCTCTTGATATCCATTTTGGTCTTTTCTTTCTTTCCTGTCTTTTCAATGGGCTTTTTATTTCCCCATGTATGATGTCCTTGATGTCATCCTACAACCTGTCTGGTCTTCGGTCATTAGTGTTTAATATGTCAAATAAATTCTTGACATGATCTCTAAATACAGCCAGGTTATATGCAATATCGAATTTTGGCTCTCGTGAACTTGTTTTAATTTTCTATCTGAAGATTACAAAGGCATTTATCACTAAAATTAATCCTGTTAACATCTAGGTAGAAACAGATGAGCAAGATAAACACTTTGCTTTAGATAGACAATACTTGAAGGTATATGACACCAATCTGAATGTTAATACTTAAAAATGCACTTACAGTTGTGGATAGAAATCAACATCAGTATACTGTGGCTGGTAGGGAGCTCTGGTAGCATAGTGGTTAAGGCACTTGACTGCTAACCAGAAGGCTGGTGGTTCAAATCC
>NW_006922310.1:853367-856786 GCF_000298275.1 Orycteropus afer afer | reverse complement strand
AAAAAATAATTTATCATCATCAAAAAAACCACATATTGGAGCTGGAAAATGGTATCTCTCCTGTAGCATGCACCCTAGCTCCCTCTAGCATCTTAGTGCCTGAAAAACTAGGTGCAGCAGTTTGAAGTGGGGATTTTGGTGCTCTGAACAGCTCATTAAGTCAGAGTACACCAAACTCAATGAAGTAGGATTAGAAAGAGGAAAGGGGCAGTGCAATTACCTGGAGGGGGGGAAAAAAAAACAGGTTAAAGCGCCCTGCGAGGTGCTGATCGGCATGCAAGAAAGGGCACTGGAGGGCTCTCTGGGGCAGGGGAGAGAACACACCACACCAGAGAACCTGCAGCCACCCCACAGATCTATCTTCTGCACCTTCTTTTATCAGTAAACTTGGGACTGCTGGGAGGGAGCAGAGAACCATCTGGCTCCGGGTGCCACTGAAGTGAGAGCAGAGAGGACAACAAAACCACACGTGGGTGTGCCATGGGACAAACTCGGGGCAGTTATCTTATGTCAGCTTTTTAGCACAGAGGGGGCTAGAGACTGGGGTTTTGGGGGCTACCCAAACCAGGCAAAAAGTGGCAGCCCCCTAATAATTGGAGTCTTTGTTGAACTTGAGCTGCAGGCCTGTGAGTAACAGTATAATGTCATCATTAGTAGCTCACTCAAAGCCCTAGAAATGCCTCCTGGGACCTTGGAGCTATTTTTCCCCCACTTTTCTTCCTCCTTTCCCTGCCTCTCCCCTGCCTCATCCAAATGAAAAACTACATTGAGCCACCATAACACCTGCCAGCTCAAATCCTAAACTCTATTTATGACAAACAAAACCTGCATCCACATTCCACACAGTGATTCCATCATCACAAAGAAAACTGCAGAGCAACCCAGCACACCTGAATTAATAATCAAAAAAAAAAAAGACCAGTTCCACCTTTTCAAAATATTAAATCACAAAGCCAAGACAAAATAAATCAATATATAACTAACAGTTAAAGACAACTTCAAAATGTCTAGGAAACAACAGGCAACCCCAATCAAACAAACAAACAAACAAAAGCATAAGACAATAGAAGTAAAATCTCAAACAAAAGTCTCATTAAACATGGAGGAAGAGAAGGCAATAGAATTATCCAAGAAGGAATTTAGAAGGTATGATTATAAAACTCAACAACAGTTTAAGGAAAACCCAAACAGAAGCAAGGAGATCACAGACAGTACCCTGGAAGAACTCAGGAAAACCATTCAAGAACAAAACAACAAGATTAATACAAAATCAGAAATCATTAGGAAAAAAACAGCAGTTAGAAATCCAGAAGATGAATACCAAAATTACAGAATTGCACACTACAGTGGAAGCACAAAAGAAAATGCTATAACTGGCTGAAGAACATATTTCCCAATTAGAAGGCAAATCCCTGGACACCAGCCTGTATGAGGAAAAATCAGAACAAAGACTTAAGAGAAATGAAGAGAAGTACATGGGAGGTACAGACAAAATGATAAACCCTATTGTACATACAGTACTGCCTTGTCAGTGAAGGCAAACATGGCTATACGGGTGGATAGATGGGTGGTCAGGCTGAACTATTAGGTATGTCTATGCATGGGGGAGTGTGCCCAAGACCATGTATAGGGTTGGCAGACAATGTTTCTACAAGTGTATTGCTATTTTCTGTAAGAATTCCCAGGAATACAGTAAAGCTGAAGTATCTTTGGTAGCATATTGGCTAAGGCACTTGACTGCTGACCAGAAGGCTGGCAGTTCAAACCTACCAGCCACTCCTCGGAAGGAAAGTTGGGCAATATACTTCCGTAGTGATACCACCTCGGAAACCCAAGGAGGGGTCACTATGAGTCGGGTCCGACTCAATGGCACATAACAACAACAATATAGTGGAGCTGACAAGGGACAAGGTTATAGTCACTTCTTGGCCACAACCAGCTACTCAGAAGGAGTAAGTAGTTGGACCTGTGGGCTCGAGACCACAGTCACAGGGGACATCGAGCTCAATTGGCATAACATATTACACAAAACATTGTTCAACCTCCTACTTTGGCGAGTAGCAACTGGGATTTTAAAAGCTGTCAAGCAGCCATCTAGATGCAATGATGGATCTATCCTCATTCAGAGCAAAGAAGAATGAAGAAAACCAAAGATTCATGGAAACAGTTAGTCCAAGCAACTGGTATACCATGCGATCCTCAGCCTAAACAACTAGGAGACCAGAAGAAATAGATGGTGCCCAGCTACCACTGTCAACCACTCAGAGGAAGATGTATTTAGGAGATTCTGGATAGACTGGGAGAACAATGTGGAACAAAACTCAAAATCATTTGAAAAAAAAGGGGGGACAGAATGTGAATTTGCTCTGTAAATTTTCACCCAAATCACAATTAAATAAATAAAATAAAGAGAAATGAAGAGAACCTAAGAGTGATATGCAACAATGAAAAGAAACAACATATGCCTCACTGGAATTCCAGAAAAAGAAGAGGTGAAAAAAACACTGAGAAAATTGTGGAAGACCTACTAACAGAAAACTTCCCCTATATCATGCAGGAAGAAAAGATGTTAGTCTATGAAGCTCAAAGAACCCCATACAAGATAGATTCCAAGAGAAAAACACTGAGGCATATCATAATCAAACTCTCCAAAACCAAAGACAAAGAAAGAATCTTGTGAGCTGCTTGGGACAAAAGAAATATTACTTATAATAATCAAACAGTTAGACTGAGCTCTGATTACACAGCAGAAACCATGCAGGCAAGAAGGCAATGGGACAGCATATACAAAACAGTAAAGAAAAGAACTTCCAACCAAGAATCCTATACCCAGCCAAATTGTCCATCAAATATGAGGGTGAAATTAAGACATTCTCAGATAAACAGAAATTAAGGGATTTTGTGAAAACCAGACCAACCCTACAAGAAATGCTTAAGGAAGACTTTCCAATAGAAAACGCATAGCAGAGAACAACAAAATCAGGACACAGGACATCAACACTAAAACCAAATCAGAAATAGAAACTCAAATTAAGACCATAAAACATTGTACACTAAAAATCAAGGAAGCCAATCTGCACATAACAACAGCAACTAACCAAATAGAGGGAATAAAAGTTCTAGGTACAAACTTCCAAATGGAGAGGAAAACAGGACAATATCCTCACAGAGCAGACTGTTCCAAAAATACAGAGAGAAGAATTCACTCCAAGGTAAACACAGAGAAAATTAACAATCCCCCTAAGCAATCCAGAAAGAAGGATATGGGTTTAGTAAGCACAAAACCAACAATAAAGAAGAAAAGAGAGAGGAGTTCCGGTAAGATGGCGGACTAGGCAGAAAGACTGCACAGACCCTCTTCAACAAAGAAAAGGGAAACCAATTAACACAGACACAGAAGATAACCCTGGACCCCTGAC
>NW_006922310.1:851561-852961 GCF_000298275.1 Orycteropus afer afer | reverse complement strand
GATATTTAAAGAGACAGCGCTCTCGCGGATTCCTGGGGCTTAAGAACACATTCTGCTTGCCAGCAACCCAAAGGAAACTCCACACCTGCAAGACTGACAAGGTGCTACATTCCTCTTGTTACTCTTATACCCCACACCTGCTTGGTGAACAGAGGTGCAGCCATCCACCACTCCCACCTACCTTCTGGGCCCACAAGAACTCCATCACAGTCTGTGTGCTCAGACGGAGCATGGCTGACCTGCCCTGTCCTCCACCGATTTTTTTTCTCTTTTTTATTTTTTCCTTTTTAGCTTTCTTTTTTCTGGAGATTAGTTTGCTTGTATTTCTCTGTTTTAAAACAACTATTATTATTAATACTTTTGTCCTTTTTACTATTTTTCTTATTCTTCCACTCCCAGGTCCTAGTTTTCAGCATTTTTTTTCCTTTGTTCCTGGTTGAAAATTTTTTTTAAAAAACTTTTTATTCTCCCCACTATTTTCCCATGGTTAACCCCACTCCTTGTTTTTCTTTTATACATTTTTCCCATTATTTTTCCTTCATTATTCTCCTTCTCTACCCTTTTTCTCTTAGTGCCCTATCTCCAGATACTGCAGGTTTTCTGGTTTCTTATTCTTCTTTTTCCCTTTTTTCCTTTTTTGGTTACTATTCCTATGTGATTACATGGTGTGTTTTTTATCCATGTGCTTTTAGTTTTTTGATGGTTATTCAATTTGCAAAACGGGCAGGGAGGAGGCCACATGTTCTGACCTCCTCTAATCTCACAGGAGGAAGACAGGATTACCAGCAGTAACCCAAAGCCTATTCCTACAAGGCCAGACATGCTGCCTCTCTCCAGCCCTTTCTCCAACCGTTCCTCCCAAAGCACCACCACCTCTCTCCTGGGTTCGATAATTTGCTGCAGTGGCCACACAGAACTCACAAATTATAGAGTTTATTAGGGAAGAACCAGGCTACAATTCAAGCTCAGGAAAAACGCTCAGTCTCTCTCCCAGCCCACCATCCCTCAGCCAACAGTCTCTTACAGTCTCTTTCCCAGCAGTGCTGGTCCCTCAGTGTCTCACTCAGCAATGCGTGTCTCTTGTGTCTCTTTCCCAGCAGCACGTGTCTCTTTCAGGGGCACGTGTCTCTTTCAGTAGCATGTCTTCCTCAACCAGCAGTCAGAGAGTTCTGCCTCTAGGAGGACTCCTTTTGAGCCCGGCAGGTGGTCAAACTAGCCAATTATAGCATCAGAACTCTAAGCACCTGAGAGAGAGTGGGAAACTCCCAGAACATTGTTTTGTACCACTCCCCAACAGAAATACTCCAGGTGGACACCTTCAGCAATCAGGAGCTCCTCAGTTGCTCATAGCAAATCCCATCTTGGAGTTTACAAAGACTTATGGGTAGAAAAGCCACACA
>NW_006922310.1:848626-849622 GCF_000298275.1 Orycteropus afer afer | reverse complement strand
CTGTTGCATTGTGGTAAACTGTGGTCAATGTCATGAGACAAAGTGTATGTGAACTGCTGTATGCAAAGTGAATTTGCTCTGTAAATCTTCACCCAGATCACAATAAAAGTAAAATAAAAAGTTAATATTTACTGCCTACGGTATGGTGGGCACTGAGCTAGGCTTTATACATGAATAAAATTTTTAAGTCTCCCAGCAACCTTATTAAAAACAAAAAAAAGAAGAAGAAGAAAAGAGAGGAAACACTTGACAACAAAACGAACTCAGCAGAGAAAAGTATATGGACCAAGGAAACTCCAACAACATGACAAAAAAACACAACAGAATGACAGCAATCAATTCATACCTATCATTAATTACACTCAATGTGAATGGACTAAAGGCACCAATCAAGAGAAAGAGAGTGGCAGACTGGGTAAGAAAAGAAGAATCATTGATATGCTTCCTACAAGAGACCCACCTTAGCCACAAAGATAAAAACAGATTAACAGTTAAGGGGTGGAAAAAAATAAACCAAGCCAACAGTAACCAAAAAAGAGCAGGAGTGACAATATTAATTTCTGATAAAATAGACACACAGACCAATGGAACAGAATCCTAAGTCCAGAAATAGGCCCATACATCTATGAACAGCTGATCTTTGACAAAGGTCCAAAACCCATTAAATGGAGAAGAGATAGCCTCTTTAACAAATGGTGCTTGCAAAACTGGATATCCACTTTCAGAAAAATGCAACAAGAACCATACCTCACCCCATACACAAAAACAAACTAAAGCTGGATCAAAGACTTAAATGTAAAACCCAAAACTACATAATCCATCAAAGATAAAAGAGACAAATCTAGGAGCCCTAATTTACAGCATAAATAGACTATCAAACATAACACAGAATGCACAGGAGGTAGAAGAGAAGCTAAATGACTGAGACATTTTAAAAATTAAATTCTTATGCACATCAAAAGACTTCATCAAAAGGGTAGAAAAGAACCTACAGAC
>NW_006922310.1:845607-847351 GCF_000298275.1 Orycteropus afer afer | reverse complement strand
GTAGATTACCAGGGTGGGGAGCAAAGGGGAGGGATTAATTTTGGGCCAGTTGGGGGCCACAAGCTGATGTAAGTAAGGGGAGGGATGGTATAGAAAGAGTCTGTGACCACCATGATAACATTAGGGAAAGGAAGGACACCAAATTGTGCAAATCTGATATAGACGACACAAGCTAATACCAACCAGTATATCCACAATACTGCATTACCATTAACACCAAACACCAGGCTACATATAAACACATAAACATCTGAGAAGATCAGATGTGGTCAGCGAACAAGATTATACTCTAGACCAAAGATAGATTCAGCTGAGGAAAATCTTCCACAGATACCAGTGATGCAGAATACCGACAATCCTTACAGAAACAACAGAAGAGAGACATAAAGTAATCCCTCACAGACACCCAGACACTGTGGGAGAGAGATCTAATGATCTACCAACTCAGGACCATAGTACTGGGGGACACCAAACTCAATTGGCACAACAAAATACATAAAATCTTGTTCCTCAACCTATATTGGTGAGTAGCGTCTGGGCCTTAAAATCTTTCAAGCTGCCATCTAAGATGCAGCTAATGGTCTCCTAGCATCAGAAGTGAAGAAGAGTGCAAATAACCAAGGGCATTTGGAAGCAATCAGCGCTAGAACATGATGGACCTCAAGACCAGAAGAACTAAATGGTGCCTGGCTACCAATGCCAACCACTCAGGAAAGGATCAAAACTGGAGATCCTGGATAGAGTGGGAGGAAAAACTTGGAACAAAATCCAAAAACACAGTAATGACCAGGATTATTGGTCAGATGGAGTCTGTTGAGCCCTCCAATACTATGGCCCTGGGATACATTTTGGGCCTGGACTAAAACTCACTCCCAGGGGCTGGCTCTCAGCCCAATAGTAAACAAGAGGTACACACAGACTACACAACCCAGGGTGACACACCCACATACTTTATGGAGATGCAGCCCTTGGAGCAATCGACCACAGGGCATCACAGGGGCAACATTCACACGGAGGAAATGCAAGACCCACAGGAGTGCATAACCATGAGGGACAAGGGATGGGGGGCTGTTATTGGGCAGGGAGGGAGAAGACTGGGTTAGGGTTGGGGATGGTAATTGGGGAGTGAAACTAAATGTACACGAAATGTTGAATGTAAAACAAACTGCTCTGTAAAACTGCACCTATAGCACAATAAAAAATTTTTAAAAAATACACATATCTTCTTTTATCCTACCACCATTAAGTGTAGGGGTCAACAAAGGAGATTACACTTGGAACATTAACAAGTAAGTGCTCTGTAAGTTTTTGTTAGCTCAAGATCAACTATTAAGTATCCTCATGATACTAGAAGTCAGCTACAAATTGATCCTAAATACGCCTGAGAATTTTCTTTAGAGGACTCACCACTTTGAAACTCTTTCTCTCTGATCTTCTATCTCTGTTGACAGTTTTTCTTTCCTTTTGGGGGGGGATCATGGATAGTTTTTTATTTCCTTGTTTATATATTATATTTTTCATTTCTCTTGATGTATTTTTTTTATTTATTTTTTAATTTTATTGTGATTTGGGTGAAGATTTAAGAGCAAATTCACTTCCCATACAGCAGTTCACATATACTTTGTTTCATGTCATTGACCACAGTTTACCAAAATGCAACAGCTTCCCTCCCACTTCCTCCCCATAGTTACCTCCTCCCAGTGTCCATCCCTCCATACACTCCTGCCCCCTGAGCTGTCTCCCT
>NW_006922310.1:840772-841609 GCF_000298275.1 Orycteropus afer afer | reverse complement strand
GTCCTACCACCACTCAGGAATCTCCAAGCCATCTGTGCCATCAGAATCGCTCAGGATCGCTGGCAGACCGCAGCTCCATTCAACAGTTTTTCTTAACAGAATTCCTTTTAAGTTTTCCTCTCTTGAATACTTAAATGAGCAAAGTCATTTTCTTCACAATTCCAAGAACTATATAGTGCTCTGCAAACACTGAGATGGGAGTGGGAGAGGAGATTAATTCAGATATTTTTCCCTCCCTGGTGGCGTAGTGCCTAAGGAATTTGACTGCTAACCAGAAGGCTGGAGGTTCAAACCCACCAGCCATTCCTCGGAAGGAAGACTGGGCAATCTACTTCCATAGAGATACTGCCTCAGAAACCCAACGAGGGGTCGCTATGAGTTGGATCCAACTCAATGGCAGTGATTTGGTTTGGCTTTGGTGTCTGTTTTTATTGGGTGCCAAATGAAAGCAATTAAGATGAGCAGCAATTACAATAACATAAAATGAAATAAACAAAATCAATTAATGTAAATGGCTAAAACAATTTCCCTGGGATATTAAAAAAAAACTTATTTCAATTATGAAATTGTTAAAATATACTCCTGTAGACTAGTGCCAAAGGCACATGACTGCTAACCAGAAGGCTAGGAGTTCAAACCCACCACCCACTCCTCGGAAGGAAGGTCGGGCAATCTACTTCCATAGTGATACTGCCTCGGAAACCCAACGAGGGGTCGCTATGAGCTGGGTCCAAGTCGGCGGCTGCAAAAACGGCAAGGAGGCCACATGTTCTGACCTCCTCTAACCTTACAAGAGGAAGACAGGATTACCAGCAGTAACCCAAGGCCTATTCCTAC
>NW_006922310.1:838474-840283 GCF_000298275.1 Orycteropus afer afer | reverse complement strand
TGTTTTGTGCCACTCCCAACAGAAATACTCCAGGTTGACACCTTCAGCAATCAGGAGCTCCTCAGTTGCTCATAGCAAATCCCACCTTAGAGTTTACAAAGACTTATGGGTAGAAAAGCCACACTAAGTAATTTACTACACTGCAACGGCTCATAAGGACAACAACAACAACGATTTGCCAAGTTAAAAGAGATAACATTTTTTTTTAATTCCTTGAGACATAGCTATATTAACTCTAAATATGGACAAAGTATGACTAATTGGCTCAAAATGAGAATTTCTATCTTCATTTCCTTCAAGGAAAGAAATATATGGGAAACATATAATCTACCAATATCCTATTCATCTGCCACTAACAAAGATAAGGACATCAATTTAACTTGCTGATGTTGTTGTTGTTGTTAGGTGCCGTCAAATTGAATCCGATTCATAGCAACCCTATGTACAACAGAACGAAACACTGCCTGGTCCTGTGCCAGCCTCATAATCCTTGCTATGCCTGATCCCATCACTGCAGACACTATGTCAATCTCGTTGAAGGCCTTTGCCTTCTTCACTGACCTTCCACTTTACCTTCTTCACTGATCTTCCACTTTACCAAGCATGATATCCTTTTTTGCTGATAGTGGTGAAGAAATTGTTATTGTTAGGTGCTGTCTAGTTGATTTCAACTCAAAGTGACCCACTATGACAGAGTAGAACCACCCTCATAGGGTTTTCTAGGCTGTAACCTTTAAGGGAGCAGATCATCAGGACTTTTCTCCCTTGGATCCACTAAATGGGTTCAACGGGCCAACATTTTGATGAGCAGCTGAGCACTTAAACACTGTACCACCAGGGCTCCTGGTGGAGAAAGTAGGAACATATTTATGAAACCAGAAATATCATTCCCGTCTACTTTCACAAAGCATATTATTCTAAAGGAATTTTTATACTTTTCCTGCTGTTATACCTCAGCAAGTATCTTGGTTCTCTAGTGCTGCTGTAACAGAAATACCACAAATGGATGGCTTCAGCATGAAGAAATTTATTCTCTTACAGTCCAGGAGGCCAGAAGTCCAAATTCAGAGTGCCAGCTCTAGGGAAAGACTAGGCTAGAATTCAAAGTTCAGAGTGCCAGCTTGACTTCAGCCTCAACGCTTGGCTTCAGCTCTCCCTTCCAACCCCACTGGAGTAAGCTGGAAGCTTCTCCTGACTCACACAGCTGCTGGCTGCAGGTAAAATGGCAGACTATCGGCTAACAGGCTACAAAGGCTACCATCCCAAGATAGGCAGGCAACACGGCAGGCCATTAATTCAAGTCCAGGAACTGGAAATAATGAATCATGAATCAAATGCAAGATCCTTTCTATATATACTAGAAGCAGACCAGACCCAAAAGGCAACTCCCCTTCAAGTGATAACTGCTCACCACAAATCCCACCATGGAGGTGATTATACTACATCCAATCTCATTATGGAAAATAACTACATCCAGCTGCCAAGCCGCTCAAAATCACAACCCAGCCAAGCACAACTTTAACTACCACAGCAATTCAGCAAGCAATTTATATCACATTAGATAAATCTAAAGACTTGGATTTAGAAATGAAAACATGATTGTTGGGATGGTAGAATGAATGGGAACATCCCACTGAACTACTTCCCATAGCTTTTCAGTCCCCACCGATGACCCTTAAACAAAAAACATCAGTTTCATTTAAAAAAAAAAAAAACAAAACACTGTACACTAGTATTACTCCTTAACAAAGATGAGTAGAGAGAATTTTTTTTCTTTTTTTTTTTAATTTTATTTTGATTTGGGTGAAG
>NW_006922310.1:836307-837318 GCF_000298275.1 Orycteropus afer afer | reverse complement strand
TTTCAATTGTGCTTTGGGTGTAAATTTACTGAGCAGAATTCGTTTTACATTCAACAGTTCATGTACATTTGGCTTCACTCCCCAATTACCATCCCAAACCCTAACCTATTCTCCTCCTCTCCCTTCCCAGTGACCCGCCCATCCCTGTGCCTCTCTTAGTTATGTACTCCTGTCTGTCCAGTTTTTCCTCCATGTGAATGTTGCCCCTCTGGTGCCCCATGGCCAATTGCTCCAAGGGGTGTATCTCTGTAGAGCAGGTGAGTGCATCACCCTGGGTTGGGTGGTTGGGTGTTCTGCATGTTAATTCTTACTACTGTTGGGCTGAGAGCCAGCCCTTGGGAGTTAGTTTTATCCCAGGCCCAAAGTATAATCCAGGGCCACAGTCTTGGGGGTCCCACCAGACTCCATCTGACCAGTAATTCTGGTCACTCTTGTGTTTTTGAATTTTGTTCCACATTTATCCTCCCGCTCTACCCAGGATCCCCAATTTCAATCCTTTCCTGAGTGGTTGGCATTGGTAGCCGGGCACCAGTTAGTTCTTCTAGTCGCAAGGTCCATCATGTCCTAGGGCTGATTGTTTCCAAATGCCCTCGGTTTTCTTCACTCTTCTTCATTTCTGATGAAAGGAGACCATTAGCTGCATCTTATATGGCCAACTGAAAGCTTTTAAGACCCCAGTCACCACTCACCAAAGTAAGTTGTGGAACAAGATTTTTATATACTATGTTGTGCCAATTGAGCCTGGTGTCCCCCAGTACTATAGCTCTGAGTCAGCAGATCTGGTGGTTCTCTCTCCAGGTGTCTGGCTGTCTAGAAGGGACTGCTCCATGTCTGTCTTCTGTTACTTCTGTAATGACTGTGTTTATTTTGTATCACTAGTATCTGTGGAAGATTTTCCTCAGCTGAATCTATCCTTGGTTGTTCTGGTTACCTAGTGCCGCTCTGACAAGAATATACCACAAATGGGATGGCCTTAACAAACAGGAGTTTATTCTCTTACAGTTTGGGAAG
>NW_006922310.1:834386-835912 GCF_000298275.1 Orycteropus afer afer | reverse complement strand
TACATCCAGCTGCCCAGCCACTCAACCAGGCCCAGCTAAGTTGATACACAAACTTAACTATCACATTGATCTAGAGTATATTCCTGTTCACTGACCCCCATCTGATCTCAGTTGTCCATGTATTTATCTGTAGCCTGGTGTTTGCTGTTAATGGTAATGCAGTATTGTGGCTATACCGGTATAAGTTTGTCATCTACATCTTACGTGCACAATTTGGTGTCCTCCCTTTCCCCAATCTTATCATGCTGGTCGCAGGCTCTTTCCATACCATCCCTCCCCTTACCCAACTCAACGTGTGGCCCCCAACTAGTCCGAAATTTTCCCCTCCTCCTCCCTCTCATCCCCAGTAACCTACAAAGTGAGTTCCATTCCCTAAACAAACCCTTCCTTGACTTTTTACATTAAAGGGCTCATACAATATTTGTCCTTCTGAGATTGACTTACTTCACTCAGCATAATGTCCTCCAGATTCATCCACATTGCGAGATGATTCACGTATTCTTCATTATTCTTTAATGTAGCACAGTATTCCACTGTGTGAATGTACCATAGTCTGGTATCCATTCATCTGTTGATGGGTATTTAGGTTGTTTCCATCTCTTTGCTATAGTGAATTATGCTGTGCTTAACATGGGTGTGCATACGTCTGTTTGTGTCCTGTCTTTCACCTCTTTAGAATATTTTCCTAAAGAGTAATGGAATTGCTGGTTCAAATGGTATTTCTATTTTCAGTTTTTTAAGGAAATGCCATACCATTTTCCACAATGGTTTTACCATTTTACAGACCCACCAGCAGTGTATGACAGTTCCCATCTCTCCACAACCTCATCAGCATTTGTTATTTTCTGTCCTGTTGAATTTGCCATTATTGCTGGAGTGAGATAATATCTCATTGTTGTTTTGATTTGCATCTCTCTAATGACTAATGATCATGAGCAATTCCTCCTGCTTGTTGGCCGCCAGCATCTCATCTTTAGTGAAGTGTCTGTTCATGTCCTTTGCCCATTTTTTTTCTTGGATTGTTTGTCATTTTGGCATTGAGGTATTGAAGTTTTTCATAAATTTTGGAAATAAGTCCTTTGTCAGATATGTCATAGGCAAATATTTTCTCCCAGTCCGTAGGTTATCTTTTTACCCTTTTGGAGAAGTCTTCAGATGTACATAAGAATTTAATTTTTAAAGGTCCCAATCATCTAGCTTCTCTTTGACCTCCTGTGTATTCTGGGTTGTCTGATAGTCTATTTATGCCATAAATCAGGGCTCCTAGATTTTCCCCTATTTTATCTTTGATAAATTTTATAGTTTTGAGTTTTATGTTTAAGTCTTTGATCCAACTTAAGTTTGTTTTTGTGTATGGGGTGAGGTATGGGTCTTGTTTCATTTTTCTGCAAGTGGATATCCAGTTTTGCCAGCACGTTTTTAGAGTCCCTTCCCCCATTTAATGGGTTTTGGTCCTTTGTGAAAGATCAGCTGTCCATAGATGTATGGGTCTATTTCTGGGTTTTGATTCTGTTCCATTGGTCTAT
>NW_006922310.1:827406-831345 GCF_000298275.1 Orycteropus afer afer | reverse complement strand
TATGCCCTTTACTATGTTAAGGAATTTCCCTTCTATCCGTATTTTGCAGAGAGTTCTGAACAGAAATGGGTGTCGTATTTTATCAAATGCCTTTTCTGTGTCAATAGATAAAATCATATGGTTCTTTTGTTTTGTTTTGTTTTGTTTATGTGGTGGACTACATTGATTGTTTTTCTGATGTTGAACCAGCCTTGCATACCAAGTATGAATCCCACTTGGTCAGGATTTTTTTTTTTTTTAATATGTTGTTGGATTCCGTTGGCTAGCATTTTGTTGATTTTTGCATATATGTTCATGAGGGATATTGGTCTGTAGTTTTCTTTTTAGTGGTGTCTTTCCCTGGTTTTGGTATTAGTGTTATGCTTGCTTCATAAAATGAGTTTGAGAGTATTCCATCTTTTTCTATGTTCTGGAATAGCTTGAGGAGTACAGGTGTCAACTCTTTCCTGAATAATTGGTAAAATTCTCCAGTGAAGCCATCAGGGCCGGGACTTTTTCTTGTGGGAAGTTTTTTTTTATGACCTGTTCAATTTCTTCCTTTTTTATGGGTCTGTTCAAGTATTCTGTCTCTGACTGGGATAGTTTAAGTAGGTCTCATGATTCCACCAACTTGTCCATCTCTTCTAGGTTCTCAAATCTACTGGAGTACAGTTCATAATATTGTCACTATCTTTTTTATTTCAGTTGGTTCTGTTGTGATGACACCCTCTTTATTATTCTTGTAATCTGCATCTTCTCTTTTGTGTTAGATTTGCCAATGGTTTGTTGATTTTGTTAATGTTTTTGAAGAACTATCTTCTTGTTTTGTTGATTTTCTCTATTTTTTTGTTTTGTTTTCTGTTTCATTTATTTCTGCTCTGATCTTTATTCCTTACTTCTAGATACTGTAGGATTCTTTTGTTGTTCTTTTTCTAATTGTTGGAGTTGTTATGTTAGGGTGTTGATTTTGTTTCTTTCCTCTTTTTTGATGTATGCATTTATTGCTATAAACTGACCTCTGAGTACTGCTTTTACTATGTCCCATAGGTTTTGGTAAGATGTATCTTCATTCTCATTTGTTTCTAGGAATTTTTTTTTTTATTTCACTTTTTATTTCTTCTATTATCCAGTAGTTTTTGAGCAGTGTATTGTTCAACTTCCACGTGTCTGATGTTTTTCCCTTGATCGTCCTGTTATTACTTTCTCATTTTATAGCACTGTGGTCCGAGGAGATGCTTTGCGGTATTTCAATGTATTTGAATTTATTGAGGCTTGTTTTATGTCCTAACATATGATCTATTCTGGAGAATGATCCATGTGCACTGGAGAAGAATGTAAATTGTGCTTTTGTTGGGTGGAATGCTCTGTATATGTCTATGAGGTCGAGTTGGTTGATTGTGTTGTTGAGTTCTTCTGTATCTTTGTTGAGTTTTTTTCTAGTTGATCTGTCCCTCCTTGAAACTGGTGTGTTAAAGTCTCCTACTCCTATTGTAGAGTTGTCTATTTTCCCTTTTAATTCAGTTAATACTTGCTTCGTGTATTTTGGGAGCACTTTCACTGAGTGCACAGATATTTATGATGGTAATGTCTTCTTGGCAGTTGACCCTTTCAGCATCATATGGTGTCCTTCTTTGCCTCTTATGCTGTTTTTCACCCTGAAATCTATTTTATCAGAAATTATTATTGCCACTCCTGCTCTTTTATGGTTATCATTGGCTTCATTTTTTTTTTTTCTACCCCTTAACTTTTAGTTTATTTTTATCTTTGTGTCTAAGGTGGATCTTTTGGAGGCAGCATATAGAGGGCTCTTCTTTTCTTATCCAATTTGCCACTCTCTTTCTCTTGACTGGTGTATTTGCTTCACTCACATTGAGTTTAATTAGTGATAGGAAAGAACTGATTGCCGTCATTCTATTGTGTTTTTTGTCATGTTGTCAGAGATTTCCTGGGTCCAAATATTTTTCTGTGCTGAGTTCATTTTTTCATCAAGTTTCTCCTCTCTTTTCTTCTGTATTGTTGGTTTTGTGCTTACTAAACTTACTAAGTTTTCCTTCTTCCTGGGTTTGGTTAGGGGGATTGTTAATTTTCTCTGTGGTTACCTTGGAGTGAATTCTTGTCTCTATAATTTTGGAACAGTCTGGTCTATAAGGACATTGTCCTGTCTTCCTCTCCATTGGAAGTTTTGTACCTAGAACATTTTATTCCCTCTTTTTGCTTTGTTGCTGGTGTCATCTGCAGATTGACTCCCTTGTTTCTTTGTGTACAATGTTTTGTTAGCTCATTTTGAGCATCTATTTCTGATTTTGTTTTAGTCTTAATGTCATGTGTCCTGATTTTAATTTGTTGTTCTCTGCTGTGGGTTCTCTATTGGAAGGACTTCCTTAAGCATTTCTTGTAGGGTTGGTCTGGTGTTCACAAAATCCCTTAATTTCTGTTTATCTGAGAATGTCTTGATTTTACCTCATATTTGATGGGCAATTTGGCTGGATATAGAATTCTTGGTTGGAAGATTTTTTTTTTCTTCAGTGTTTTATATATGCCATCCCATTGCCATCTTGCCTGCGTCATTTCTGCTGAGTAATCAGAGCTGATTCTAATTGTCTGTCCATTGTAAGTGACATTTCTTTTATCCCAGGCTGCTCATAAGATTCTTTCTTTCTCTTTGGTTTTAGAGAGTTTGATTGTCATATGTCTTGGTGACTGTCTCTTGGGATCTATCCTGTATGGGGTTCATTGAGATTCTTGGACAAATCTCTTTTCTTCCGTCATGATATGGGGGAAATTTTCTGTTAGTAAGTCTTCCATAATTTTCTCAGTGGTTTTTTGTTCTTTGTTTTTTGCCTCTTTTTATTCTAGTATTCCAATGAGGCATATGTTGTTTCTTTTCATGTCATCCATATAACTCTTAGGTCCTCTTCATGTCTCTTAAATCTTTGTTCTAATTTTTCTTCATACAGGCTGGTGTCAAGGGATTTATCTTCTAGTTGGGAAATGTGTTCTTCAGCCAGTTCTAGGCTATTCTTCTGTGCTTCTACTGTGTTGTGTAATTCTGTAATTTTAGGGTTAATCTTCTGGATTTCTAACTGCTGTTTCATGAGTATGATTGTGTATTAATCTCGTTATTTTGTTCCTGAATGGTTTTCCTGAATTCTTCCAGGATACCGTCTGTGTTCTCCTCAGTTCTGTTTGTGGTTTCCCTGAGCTCTTGTAGAGTTCAATAAATATATCTTTTAAATTCCTTCTCAGATAATTCTGTTGCTTCTTCTTCTTCCGTATTTAATGAGTTTTTAGTCTTGGGGTTTTATTTCTATTGTCTTGTTCTGGTTTTTGTGTTTGTTTGTTTGATTTGAGGTTGTCTGTTGTCTCCTAGACATTTTGAAGTTGTGCCTTTATGTATTGATTCATTTCACCTTGATTTTATGTTTAAATATATTTGCAAGGGTGAAGCTGGTGTATTATTATTATTATTATTAATTTAGATTGCTGGTTTGCTCTGCAGTTTTCTTTGTGTTGATGGAATCACTGTGGGGAATGTGGATGCAGGTCTTTGTTCATCGTGAAAGGGATTTAGAGTTGGGACGAACAGGTGTTGTGGTGGCTTAATGTGGTTCGTCTACTGGGTGAGGCAGGGGAGAAGGGGAAATAAGAGGAAGAAAAGAAAAAGGAAAAGGAAAAAAAAAAAAAAAAGCACCAGTAGCGCGTCCCCACATTCAGCGTTTCTACAATTACTACTGGTTCCAGGGTTTAGTTTTGAGTCTGTTTGGGATGGCTACCAATGAGGAAGTTTTGTTGTCACTCACAGACCTGCAGTTCAAAATCACCAAAGACCCCAATGATTAGGGGACCGCTATTTTCCACTTAGGTTGGAAAGCCGCAAAAACCCCGTACTCTGGTTCACTCTGTACTAAAATGTCATGGAATTGCTGAATCCCAGCCTTGTGCTGTGACGTCATCCCAGGG
>NW_006922310.1:825592-827104 GCF_000298275.1 Orycteropus afer afer | reverse complement strand
CCCTGCTTTTTTTTCTCCTTCTCCACTATATCTGGCCTTCTCTAACTTAATGAGCTCCTGACAGCCCCAGAATCCCTGCTTCAAACTGCTGCACCTAGTTTTTCAGGCATTAAGATGCTAGAGGGAATTAGACAAAGATACAGAAGAACTCAACAACACAATCAACAAACTCGACCTCATAGACATATACAGAGCATTCCACCCAACAAAAGCACAATTTACATAGTGGGCTATAAGTACGACACCATCTTCCCAAGTCTTTTTCTCTATTTTTTAAACCAGTTTTACTGCTTCTGCATGTATTTTTCAAAGAAAAAAATAACCTTCCACATTAGGGAACAAATATATTAACCTATTAAGATTTTTCAAAGACTGTGATCATGAAAGAATAATTTCTATCAGGTTAAGAAGACTCAGAGAGAAATGAATTTGGAGGAGAAAAGAAAAAGCAGAAAGAGGAGAACCTGGAACAGCTTTAGATGATGCTTTATTCATTCTCAACAATTTAAAAAACTATTCCAACTTAGCATTGTGGTAAACTGTAGTCGATATCATGAGACAAAGTGTATGTGAACTGCTATATGAAAAGTGAATTTGCTCTGTAAACTTTCACCCAAATCACAACAACAACAAAAAAAAAAACTATTCCAACTTATTTAAGACATACACTCAATCAGAATTAAACTATAGTAAGCTATACTCTAATTTTATTTTTTTTCTATTTTAGGTTTGGGTTTATATCAGAATTAAACTTTCTAGTCATACATTATCATTGCTTTTATTATTCCCATGTAGTTTTAGTACATATAGGCTTTTTCAAGTGAGGAAGGGAGGCTGGGGTAACTGAATGTAGTTGTCAGATTACCATATTTACAGTTTTGTATTATACATGTTTTTTTTTTTTTTTTATTGAACCAGTGGCATCTTACAAAATGTGCCTGTGTTAGGAATGTTGACATGTTGTTGTGTGCCATGGATTCCAACTCATAGTGACCCTATAGAACAGAACTGAACTGCCCTATAAGGCTTCAAAATTAGTACAGAGATATCAGCTGACTATAAGGTAGATAGGAAGCTCTCGTGGCATAGTACCTAAGGCATTTGACTGCTAACCTGAAGGCTAGGGGTTCAAATCCACCAGCCACTCCTCGGAAGGAAGACTGGGCAATCTACTTCTATAATGATACTGCCTCAGAAACCCAAGGAGGGGTCGCTATGCGTCGGAACCAACTCGACAGCAGTGAGCATTATAAGGTTTCCTAGGCTATCCACCTTTAAGGGAGCAGATCACCAGATCTTTCCTTCCATGGAGTCACTGGTAGGTTCAAACTTCTGACCTTTAGCAGCAAAGCTCTTAACTATTGGACCCCCAGGGCTCCTGATGTTAACATCCCACTGCCGTCAATTCTGACTCATAGCGACCATATAAGACAGAGCAGACCTGCCCCATAGGGTTTCAAAGGCTAACCTTTAAGGAAGCAGACTGCCCATCTTTCTCCCAAAGAGTAGCTG
>NW_006922310.1:818571-824292 GCF_000298275.1 Orycteropus afer afer | reverse complement strand
CAAGTGCCTTAGGCACTATGCTACCAGAGCTCCCCCGTTTGCATAGATAACATAAAAACAAAACAAAACAAAAATCATGGGCAAGTCACTCCAACATACAATCACCAATTAAATATAAACACAAAAACGTCACAATGCCTTGGAGACAACAGAGCATCACAGTCAACACAAGCAAGAAAAAGCAGGAGAAACAAGGGACCAAGATACAGACCTAAAAAATATCCCTGAGGAAGACACAACATTGGAATTCCCTGATAAGGAATTCAAAAGAATTATATTTAGGTATCTTCAACAAATTGAAAGACAGATCAAGGAAAACACAGAGAAAACCCTAGAAAAATTTTGAAAGACAATACAAGAACAAAATGACAAAATAAATAAAAAATTAGAAATGATACAAAATCTACACACAGAAATCCAGAAGATTAATACTAAATCTTCACAAATAGATAAGACATTGAATGGCCAAAAGAGCAGAATTGAATCAATGGAAGACAGAATTGGTGAGATTGAAAGCAAATAACTGAACACTTCTTTGGAAAGGGATAAATCAGAAAAAAGAGCAAAACAAAATGAAGAAAGCCTAAGGTTCATGTGGGATACTGTCAAAAAGAATAACCTACATGTAATCTGAATTCCAGAACAGGAAGAGACAAATAAAACCACAGAGAAAATTGTCGAAGATTTGTTGGAAGAGAATTTTCCTGGTATGATGAAAGATGAGAATATATTCATTCAGGAAGTCCAACGTACCCCAAACAGGATAGACCCCAAAAGAAAATCACCAGGACGTAACATCATCAAACTCACCAAAACCAAAGACAAAGAATCATGAGAGCAGCACAGGATAAATGAAAAGTTACCTACAAGGGGCAACTATTAAGACTAAGCTCTGATTTCTCAGCAGAAACCATGAAGGCGAGAAGACAATGGGATGGTATATATAAAACCCTGAAAGAGAAAAATTTCCAGCCAAGAACTATGTACCCAGCAAAACTGTCCCTTAAATATCATGGTGAAATTAGGACATTTCCAGATAAGCAGAAATTAAGGGAATTTGTTAGAAACCAGACCAACCTTACAAAAGAGGCTTAAGGGAGCCCTTTGGACAGAAAAGCAACAGCCAACAACAACTGACCATTAACACACATGATGATATAGCCCAGAAACCAACCCAGCTATGGAAGCACCCAAAGTAAATAATCCTACAAGATTGTAAACAGGGAACCAGAGACATCAATTGACAAATAAGGATAACTACAAACCAAAAAGAGTGAAAAAACTGTGTCGTTACAGAACTTCTAGATAGTAGGGAATCAAGACAACTGCGAGACAGAACGGACTGTTCTAAACTTGGGAGAAAACTATAAATCACAGGGTAACCTCAAAGAAAAATGATAAACCTTCACACCAAAATAAAAAAGAGGGCCAGCACAAATACTTAGCAAATACTAAAACAATAGCAATGAAGGAAGTGGTAACACGATTCATAAACAAAATGAACTAAGCATAGAAAATTATATGGAACAAAGAAATTGACACCACGAAAAAGCACATAACAAAAATGATAGCAACAAATTCATATTTGCTGATAATTACATATCTGGCAAGGGACTTATCTCTAAGATCAATAGAAAATTCTAATGCCTCAATAGCAAAGAGATTAACAATCCAATTGAAAAATGGGCAGAGAATAGACACTTCACCAAGGAGGGTATTCAGGTGGCTAGCCACTCCCCGGAAGGAAGATGGGGCACTCTATTTCCGTAGTGATACTGCCTTGGAAACCCAGGAAGGGGTCGCTATGAGTCGGGTCTGACTCGATGGCACATAACAACAACAACAACAGCTAATACATGAAGAGACACCCACAATCACTGGCCATCAGAGAGATGCCAATCAAAACAACGAGATACCGTCTCACTCCAGCACTGATGGCAAGGTTCAACGAGACAGAAAATAACAAATGCTAGCAGGGATGTGGAGAGATTCTGTGACTATACAACCGCTGTAGAAAGCAATATGATTCCTGAGAAAGCTGGAATTGGAGATACCATGTGACCCAGCAATCCCATTACTAGGTATATATCCTAGAGAGGTGACAGCCAGGACAGGAACAGATACATGCACACTCATGTTCATCGCAGCATTATTTACAATAGCTAAAAGATGGAAACAACCTACATGCCCATCAGCGGAAGAGTGGATGACCAAATTATGGTACATACACACAATGGAATGCTATGCAGCACTAAAGAATAATGTAGAGTCTGCAAAATATCGTATAATATGGATGAACTTGGAGGACATTATGCTGAGTGAAATAAGTCAATCACAGAAGGTCAAATATAGTATTAGTTTGTTGTTGTGGAGGGTCAAGGAAAGGTTTATATATGGAGGGAAACTTTCTTTGTTGATCGCCAGGAGTAGGAGAGGAGGGGAGGGAACACTGCAAAAAAAAAATGCATTGAACCATGTCACTTTAGTGTTGTGTATTTTCACTGTACATAAATTATATTTCAATAAAATGCATTAAAAATGAAAAAATCTTAAAAAATATTATTAAAAAACAGGATGAGATCAGCAACCTAGTTATTCAATCAGTGGGGCAGCTAGAACCCACTGTCTTCATTCTTAGCTTAACCCAACTAAATTGACTGGAACCTCTTTTAAAAGGCACAGACATCTTGTACATCTCCTAACCCCACCTTAACATCATCTAATTCAATTTTCAGCACACATTAATCTCAATATAAAGCCATAGTACTGTAGATGACAAGACAATGATTTTAAAAAGATGGTATCATGAAAAATAATGAATTGGGAAACAATAAAAGATTGTTCAGAATAACTTCAACATATACAACAAAAAGTGTCAAAGATAAATACGCAACAGGGAGAGGCAAGGATGGAGAGTAACTTTACTGAGAAGAGGGCACAATGAGTAAAATAAAGTGGAAACAAGAGTGCTCTTGCAGTTTAGTTTATGCTTCCAGGGTAAGAAAAAAATATCTATTTTTAACTTATTATTTCATTAATAACGGTCATCTTAGTAGCTTTAGTTTCTAAGTATAAAGAGGTATCATTAAACAGAGAACCCAGTCTATCAGACCTCCAGTACTGGGCACGGACTGCCTGGTACCTTCAATTACTTAGGTAACATAGGCCATGAGTGATCAGAACATTCTCCCCAGAAGGGTACAAGAAAGTGACGTGGGCAGGACCTAATCTCCCCTCCTAACTTTCCTGTATGAGGAGGTAACACGTAAGTATGGTAAATACCCGAGTAGTGAAAAAGTTGAGTATGAAGACTGCCCCAAATGTAAATGACCTTCCCGCCACACTCAGTAGTTGAGAATGACAATACAGAATACCCCCTCCAGTAGAAGAGGATGACGGGAAGCCGATACCGGACTTACCTGGTTTTTCTATTCTATGGTCAAATCTCCGGAGCTACGTCAGCAATAAATCCACAAGCAGGAGCTTCAATCTCACACACTTGGAGATGTCACAGTACTGACGGCGGTAGTGGCTGCTGCGGTAGCAGCAACTCCTCCCTCTTCTTCTCCTCTTCCTCCACCCCTTGCTGCCACCGCCACCCGCCTAACTCCTCCCTCCCCTATCCCCACTTCCGGGTGTTGCCCTGGCCGGAAGCAGGACCCGCAAGGTTGCGTGGGGGGAGTGCAAGCAAGGGAGAGAGCCAGCGAGCAAGAGACGCGTCACATGAGTGGAGAACGAAGGGACTAGAGCCAAGCTTCTCCCGCCCCCTGCTGCCTCTAAGCTGACACGCAGCCTCAAGCGGAAGTCTTTGCTGTGGAACTGCTGAGAGCCTCTCCGGACCCCGACACCCCACCTCACCCCACCCCCGAAAAACAACCAAAAAAACTCCATCAAAAAGTGCCTTTGTCCTCTGTAGTTTCCCAACTTCAAGCCAAGAGGAAGAAGTGGTCATTGTACCATAAAAACTTCTTTTAAGTCGTCATCTACGCATTTTATCCTTCCCCAACAGGTCGGGTAGCGTAGTGCCTGAGGCACTTGACTGGTAACCAAAAGGCTGGTGGTTCAAACCCGTCAGCCACTCCTGGGGAGGAAGGTTGGGCAATCTACTTCCGTAGTGATACTGCCTGGGAAACCCAAGGAGGGGTCGCTATGAGTCAGGTAGGACTCCAGGGCTCATAACAACAACAACATGAAATTAATTTGCTTCTGTGAGCCTAACTCCAGATGCAAACGCAAAAACTGTGAATTTTATCTCATTCTTTAATTGAAAAATGATCTCAAGGAAAAAATGTTTTCAAATTCATAATCTTTATGTGTGAATGTGTTGGGGGGAAGGGAAATTTCACCTCACTACTTTCACATCGCCATCCCAAGCTCTGAACAATTTCCCCATTTATTCATTAACTCATACATAATTTTAAACCCCTAGAGGATTCCAGGGATGCAAAGACTAGATTATCACCATGAATTTAGATACATTAGATGCATAAAATGTAACAATACAATACAATGAAATTAGTAAGTGATACAGAAAGCATTTGTTAAAAGTACATTCTATTATTGCTGTTTTCCAATTTAACATTTTAAAACAACACAATTTTAGGATATTTAAAAATATAAACAGTAACAGTAAAAGGGAGAAGTTTCATCTCACTTCTAAGCATATTCATTAAGTGTCTGTCCTAAGATGTAGGAGGAAATTAATCACAGGACTGTTTGTGTTTTCAAATGGAACCATTTGAGCCCAGTTCGGTCCATAAAAGAGTAGTATCTAGTCTAAGAATGTTGCAGAACTCAAAATAGTGCACAAAGAACAAACAAGTTAATACCTATTAAGAGCTTAGAATAGTATCTGACACAGAGTAAGCATATTTAAGTGTTAAATATTTTCCATCCTGTCTGTTGTTAAATTCATGTTAAGCTTTGTCAGGCAAATTTTAAATTGTCCACCCATCCGTGTAAATATAAAATTAGTCTCAAGACTCTTATCATCCTGGAAGTTGTAGATGTCAACCAGGGAGCACAGCCTTAACTTTTAAGATGTGAATTCAGGCCAAATTTAAAATTTTTAAAATCAGATCATATTAAGACAGCTTTGAAGTGGGCTTCCTAATTAGCAAGTTGGTTTGTAACTATTACCATTTCTTAAAGTTTTTAAAGAAATTCTACCATATCTACCAGCTCTCTAGTTCTTTTATATAGATAAAAAAAGTTTATCGCTTTGAGCAGCAAGGTCCTCTACCAGTCATGTGCATTCTTAACAACTGAACATTTCTCTCACTCCAAAACACCTTGTATCTATAAATGCATCATCCTTCATCAGCCTTATCAATACATAAGCATATTTTTTGTTGTTATTTTGAAATAGAGCTGAACAGAAGATAGCAAAGGGCAGCATAAGAAGACAAAGTATTGTAATGAAACATTTAAAGACGTGGAATTAGAAAACAAACAGGGAGGAACATGCTTGGTATTTCTCAAGCTGAAAGAACTGACAAAAGAAATTCAAGCCACGAATTGCAATATTGATAAAATTTTTATTACCCTTGGTAATTAGGAGCTCTGGTAGCATAGTGGCTAACGCACTTGACTGCTAAGCAGAAGGCTGGCAATTCAAACCCACCAGAATTTTGCAAGACCAACGACTTGTTCATTGCAAACACCTTTTTTCAACAACACAAACGGAGGCTGTACACGTGGACTTCACCAGATGGAACACAC
>NW_006922310.1:803402-804439 GCF_000298275.1 Orycteropus afer afer | reverse complement strand
TAACACAAGCCATGGTATTTTCAATAGTCTCATATGTATGTCAAAGCTGGACAATGAAAAAGGAAGACCAAAGAGAATTGATGCCTTTTCAATTGTAGTGTTGGCAAAGAATACTGAAAATACCATGGAGTGCCAGAAGAATGAAGAAATCTGTTCTGAAAGAAGTGTGCCCAGAATGCTCTTTAGAAGCGTGAACGGCCACCTACTCATCTTACCTACTTTGATTATATTGTCAGAAGAGAGCAGTCCCTGGAGAGGGATATCATGCTTGGTAAAGTAGAGGGTCAGTGAAAAATGGGAAGACCCTTAACCAGATGGATTGACACAGTGGCTGCAACAGTGGACTCAAGCACAGCAAGGATTTTGAGGATGGCATAAAACCCGGGCAGTGTTTAGTTCTGTTGTACATGGAGTCACTATGAGTCAGAGCTGACTTGAAGACACCTAACAACAATGTATTATTTTGGCTGAGCTTTCAAATAGAGGGGAGTATCTTTAAGTAATCAGGTTTGCCGGGGATTGAGTAGATTATTAATACCACCTAATAAGTATTTTTAGGGCACCTTCTATATCAACCAAAGTTAATAGTCATGAGAGTGAGAACTCAAAATCTGTGCCTCCACAACGATCTAGTTTTAAGAAAGTTAATTGAATGAATTTAGAAGAAAGGTACACAGGTAGCAAAATAATTCCATGTTAGAGTGAAATTAATAACGGGATCTATGACATTCACCCTAATTTAAAAATACTTCCTAGTTCTGCAAGAAATAGTGTTTAAAGAATTTGAAATGCTTCTAAGGTAGTAACTTACCTAAATTCTTCAGACATAGTTACTTAAGTATCCTACCCGTTGCCATTTAGTCGATTCTGACTCATAGTGATCCATAATCTTTACAGTAGATTGCCTCATCTTCCTCCCCCAGAACGGCTGGTGGTGTATTTAAACTGCCAACTTTCTGATTAGCAGCCAAATGCCTTAACTACTACACCACCAGAGGTCTTCATACTTGAAGATAAAACCAAAAAAAAAAAAAAAA
>NW_006922310.1:798227-803022 GCF_000298275.1 Orycteropus afer afer | reverse complement strand
ACTGCTTCATTTCTAGTAGTAGTCATGGTAGTTTTTAATTACTCATCAGACATGGTTAACTACAAAATTAAGCTAGAAGCTTGTTCAAAGATGCTATCACCAACAGCTTTTAATCACACAAAGCAACATATACTGCTGGCAAATGGACAGACAACATTCTAAAATGTTGTATTTCTTTTAACCTGTCAAAACAGCTGACAATTATAACTTATGTGACAGAGTGATACATATCATAATAAAAATTATCTCCAGTCTTTAGCATGCTGGGAGCTCTGGTGGCATAGTGCCTAAGGGATTTAACTGCTAACCAGAAGACTGGTGATTCAAACTCACCAGCCACTCCTCACAAGGAAGATTGGGCAATCTTCCTTAGAGGTACCACCTCGGAAACCCAAGGAGGGGTCACTATGAGTCCAATCAATGGCAATGAGTTTGACTTGGTTTTGGGTTTAGCATACTGGTAATTCATTGATGAAGTACAGGTATGCATTGCTTAACGTCCGCAATTGCCCTGTGAAATAGGACAAGTGATTTGGATGTTGTGAAAACACCTGGGGTTGCATGCACCAGAGCGTGCTAGCCCAGGGGCTGTTACGCAGTGTGCACAGAGTGCAGCTCCCACTGCAGAAGCCTCGGATGCTAGGCTGGTCCAATCCCATGTCACAGCCTTCTCTGCTAAGCCAGCTGCAGGGAAGGCCAGCTTGCCTATGAGAACCAACCCAGAGAGAGGAGGTGACAATGCAGGCCAAGAAGCCAGAGGGTGCCTGAGTCATGTCTGGAGCACCCAGGGGGCATACCTTTCCATCCACGCCCTAGGGACCAGCCAAACCAAATCCACTGCTGTGGAGTCATAGTGACCCTATAGGGCACGGTATAACTGCCCTATAGGGTTTTCAAGACTGCAAATCTTTACAGAAGCAGACTATATCTTTCTCCCACAGTCACTGGTGAGCTTGAAGTGCCAAACCTTTTTGATAAACAGCTGAGCATTTTAACCACTGCACCACCAGGGCTTCTTCCCTATGGGACCACAGTTGGCAAAATGCAAGGGACTAGACCCACCAGGTTATGGGAGCTGATCGGGACCAGAGTTGAGTCTGGGCCTGGGCTTCCATTGCCACAGACAGCTGGACAGAAGTGGGACTCCCAACCACAAGAGGATCTGGCTTCCTGACACTCAAGAGACCTGGGTGCCAGACACATACGTAGTCAGACGTTCCCCGAAAAGAAGTTAAGCAATGCATACTATCTAATGGAGACTTCCTTAAAGTCATGTTTATTTTACTTAATCACATCTCAGGGTTACATGCATTTGAGTACTTTAGTCTTATTTTGACTAACATTCTTCCTAAAAATGGGAATATTATAGTGTTCAAATACTACCAAATACTGGTACTACTATAATTACAAAGCTTGCAAACTACTTATTTGCAACGTCAAATTATTTTTCCTACTCAAACCACGAAATTACTTAAATGAGAAAGTAGGACATACTGCTGACAGCATACTTCTATTTCGTGTAATAGAGGTAAGCAAAAAAATTTATACAAATGTCAGGTTAAATATAAATCCTTATGTACATCAGGTAAATTTGGAGAATCCTAAAAGCCACTTACCTGATACCTTTGATAGGACCAGGTTAAGTGTATTTTACAAATCTTAAATTTAGCTAGTATAGATAGGTTTCTCAAGTGAAATTCCATTTTCTGCTTACTTGAGCACTATCAACATACTATGTTGCTGTTCCAACTCATAGCAACCCTACAGGATAAAGAAGTGCCAGAGTTTCTTAGGCTGAAATCTTTACAGGAACAGATTGCCAGGTCTTTTTCCTGCAGAGATGCTGGTGGGTTTGAACTCAGAATGCATAAAACCAAACACTGTCATAGATTATAGGCGAGATCACTGTTAGACAACTTGGAAATAAGGCTATTTGACACACCCTTCTTTTAGTAACATTTTGAATTTCTCTAACAAACCATATAAATAACCTAAAACTAAATAAATGTGCTAAGAGAGCCAAAGAGCTAGATAGTCTTCAGACAACATCCTAGTTCATTTTATAGGACCACTCTTCCATTGGGTCTGATGACACCCTAAGTTCTCTAGGCAGGAGGGGAAAGGATTTAGTAATACCAATATAAACAAAAATGAGAGGCAGAAAATAGTAGGTATAAGCAACATCTGGACACTAAATTTTTAGCTCAAAGATGATCACTTATTCATGAGTTCTAATTGCAGCTAAATATAAAGCTGATTCTCACATGATAGCCTAATTCTCCTTCAACACTTTATAGAGAAAGGCTATTTAAGAAGTTGTATATAGCCCATTTTGACTTTTAATATCAACACAAAGTTTAAAAAATGGTGATCAAGCTTGGTTTCATTTACATAAGAAACAAAGAAAATCTACAATAAAAGTTTCAAATGTACTTTATTTCTTCAATAATGCCATATTTTAACAGGTACACAGTGCTTCTACTTGGCATCAATTTTAAGTTGGTTTTGAAACAATTCAATATTACACCACCAGCTGGTTTGATTACTGATCTCTCCATTCCTTTGGAGTGACTCTGCCAACAGGGGATAGGTTCCATTCTATTCCAATTTGTGTTGCTGTCTGTAAGAATTAAAATGCTGTCAGTTACACGTTTAAACCAGAATCCATTCTTCCTTGAAGTCTATTTCTTAAAAATGACAAAGGTAATCAGCTCTATAGGTTAAAAACATACAGAAACTCACCTGGGGTATAATGTCTTCGATGTAGTCCCAACCTAACTGCTGTCCTAATTTAATATAGCCTTCTGTCCAATATAACATCTAAAGATAATGAAAATGTTCTGTATCTCTACTGTTAAAAACAGTAAACCAAACCAAACTCACTGCCATAGTCAATTCAACTCATAGCAACCCCCCCTTGGGTTTCTGAGGCAGTATCTCCATGGAAATAGATTGCCCAATCTTCTTTTCAGGGAGTGGCTGGTGTGTTTGAGCCACCAGCCTTCTGGTTAGCAGTCAAGTGCCTTAGGCATTATGCCACTAGAGCAATATATGGCTACTGAGCACTTGAAATGTGGCTAGTATAACTGAGGAAGTGAATTTTTATTTCTATGTAACTTAAATTAATTCTAATTTATACCTCACATTGCTATACTATCTTCTCAAAACATTGCTTCCCTCTACCATAGCTAGCTACATAATTGCCAAAAAGCCCTTTGTATCATCCCCTATTAAAAAGCACTTCCTCCAAATGTTCCTTTAAAGACAAATATGTTTATCTTTCTAATTAAATACTCACTAATTTTAATAGTTTATCAATTTTAGGAATATCAAGATAAGAATGAGAAAAGGTCTACTAAAGTGTGTTTAAGGTAAACTTATTTATTAAAACAAGCTTTTATAACTTCCTATCTCCTACTTTTAACCATTAAGTACAGTGATTATTAAGTAGATTGTTAAATGTAAGATGTAAAAACTGAACTATTGAAAGCAATTTACTTTATATCTCATCTATCAGGAATACTGATACTTAGTACTGAATGTACAATTTTAGAAGAAAAACTGGTAAGTGGAGTGTGCCTTGCACGGTGACCCAAGATGGTGAAAATCCTGGAAGCCACACAACAATAAATGATTGACAGAACTAAGTATGTTTAATATTAGAGAGAGGCCTCGGAAGACTTGATAGCAATTTTCTACTATCAGATGGCTGTTACATGAATGTGGGAACAGAGTTTCTGTGTTGCAGTGGAATGAGTACAACATAAGAGGAAGATTTTAATACAACATAAGATCCTTTTGACAGCTACACAATATGGAAATGGCTGCTCTGTGATCCAATGGGCAACTTTCTATTGGAAATGTTAAGAAATGAATGCTGAATGTTGAGGAAGAAATTTGTGCAGTAGGTGGGTGATCAGATTAGAGAATATCTATTTCTCCTAACTAAAAATGTGTGCTATTGTGTTAAGATATTTTTGTATATATAGTTCAAGTAAACATAAAAAACATCTAAAATGGAAATTACCAATGAATAATACTTACATATGTCCATACAGCAACACAGAAAATAGCTCCACTAGCTAATACAGCATTACCATATTTGTCATGGAAATCAGGTGCACGTTTCTGGTGGCTCTGCCTTGCCATTGTTTGCTGAATGCTTCGAACTTAAAAGAAAGATAAAAGAATACAGAAGCATAACGTTTAATTATCAGGAAACCAGAATATACAAGATTGATATTGCCAATCAGAAAACTAAGGAAGTTAACTTTATAGTGTTATGCAGTTCGAGATAATGTTATGACATTTTGTAGCTAAAAGCATCAAAAATAACATGACAATTATAAAACAAATATAGCAAAATGCTAACTGCAAAATCTAAGTGGTAGATCATACAATTCTTATATCTTTTCTCTATGTTTGAAAGTTTTCATAATATGTTGGGGGAAATGCAAAGCAGCAGTGACGTCAGTAACATTCACTTCAAATTAGTATTTGTATGACTTTTGGAACTTAGTTTCATTAACTTAAATAGTTATGTCTTAAATTTTCACTGAGGTTTAATCAACAACACTCAACAACTTAAAACATACAAGAGCAAATAAACTCAAAATGAACTTCAAACTTAAGCACACTAAATATTTATGACTTTAAAGGAAAAAAACTCTAAAAATTAGGGCAGTATTTATTTATCTTTTTAATTACTCATGAATAAAGCACCATGCTTTTTTAAAAAATGAAGTACATAAAAATGTATAAGATGCAGATTCCATCCTCAGGAAACTTCAGTCTC
>NW_006922310.1:794116-798127 GCF_000298275.1 Orycteropus afer afer | reverse complement strand
CTGAGCACTTTGAATGACAGGTATGATTTAGCTATGTCCATGTCAGAAAGAGGAATCTGAACAGAGGCCGACAGAAAAGCCCAGTGTATAAGAAAACCAACTGAGTCTGGTAGATGGATAAGGTGTATGAACTTGTAAAGATTAAACTAGAAAGGATCATGGAGGGTCCTGAACACTAACAAAATAAAAAACAAAACTCACTGCCACTGAGTCGATTCCAACTCATAGCGACCTCCTTTGGGTTTCCGAGGCAATAAATCTTTACGGAAGCAGATTGCCCAGTCTTCCTTCCAAGGAGTTGCTGGTGGGTCTGAACCCCCACCCTTCTGGTTAGCAGTCAAAATGCCTTAGGCACTCCAACACCAGAGCTCCTTTCCTGAACACTGTTGTTGTTGTTTTTGCCGTCAAGTCGGCCCAACTCATAGTGACCCCACCTTGGGTTTCCGAGGCAGTATCACTACAGAAGTAGGATTGCCCAACCTTCCTTCCGAGGAGTGGCTGGTGGGTTTGAACCGCCAGCTTCCTGGTGAGCAGTCAAGTGCCTTAGGCACTATGCTACCAGAGCTCCTGAACACTAGTCCACTCTTATTTGTAGGTAAGGGGAGCTTGTAAAGGTTTTTGAGAAGAATGACAACATTTTAACTTTGCTTTTACTATTATTCTAGTGGAAAGAATATAAGGATTGTTTTCAAACTATCTCTTGGTGGTTCTTAGAAGGAATGCTTGAGAAATGACCAAGACTGGGAAATGCATATTTCCAGCTGGTTTTTTAGTTTGTTTGGTTGGTTTTTTGGTTTCTCTCCAATACAAGCCAATCCTATTGTTTTAAATGGGGCCTGAAAGGATACTTTAAGTATGTAATGAAAAACATGTTAGAGAAATAGTAATGTTGCACATTCCCTACTAGTACTTAAGAACATAATGGCTTCTATGTGACAAAAGGGGTGGAGGATAGTTATGGTTTCTTTTTGTTTTCACCTTTAAATAGTCACATCTAGAATGAGCAATAAGGAGCTCTGGTGGTGTAGTGGTTAAAGCATTTGACTGCTAACCAAAAGCTGGTGGTTCCAAACCTGCTCTGCTGAGGAAAAATGGGGCAGTCTGCTTCCATAGATTTACAACCTTGGAAACCCAATGGGGGTCACTGAGTCAGAATAAATTCAATGGCAGTGAGCTTGGTTTTTTTGGAGGATGAATAAATTTGCAAACATATTACAATACACTATAGAACAGTTTAAAAGTGAGTATGTGTTGAATTCCACATTTAAATTAAAAAAATAAAATAAATCCTTTCCTGAGGTACAAGAAGCCCTGTTGGTGCAGTGGTTAAAGCACTCAGCTACTAATCAAAAGGTTGGTGATTTGAACCCACCAACCACTCTGCAGGACAAAGATGTGGCAATCTGATTCCTTAAAGATTACAGGATTGGAAACCCTATAGGTCAGTTCTACTCTGAACTATATAGAGTTGCTATGAGTTGGAATCCCTTCACTGGGCAATGGGTTGTTTTGTTTTTGTTTGTGTTTTTTAATCGAAGGAGTAAACTGAGGTTCCAAGGAGTTAAATTATTTGTCCAAAGTGAAAGAAACAATAAAAAATGCAGTTTGGGGAATATGAAAAAACATAGTCAGGTGACTATTTTTTGGTTATTTTCAAAGGTGTTTAAGTGTTAAAATCACAATCCAATACTACTCCCAATGAGTCTGGAAGAAGGTTGTGGTTGCTGTTATGTGCCGTGGACTCATAGCGATCGATCCCTCCTTGCTTTTCTGAGGTAGTATCACTACGGAAGTAGATTGCCCAACCTGCCTTCCGAGGAGTGACTGGTGGGTTTGAACCGCCAGCCTTCTGGATAGCATGCAAGTGCCTTAGGCACTACGCTACCAGAGCTCCTTGCTGTTTTACAGCAGTTGTTTTACTCTTAAAAACTTCGAGGAGGAGGAAAAAGGTTTAAGAGGTAATTGCTTAAGGTCATCTTGACTGTAAAACAACTGCTCACGCTGGGAAAATAATTCTTCAAGGTCACCTTCTGTGCCAATCAAGTACGAATTTTTTTTTTTTCTTTAAGCTAGTGCATTCTCAATAAATAATGCTGGTCTCAAATTTTCCCTGTACCTGGCTCATATGTCGATAAGGAAAAAATGACCATGATTGCTTTCTGGACAGCTAATACTCAGTTAATTACCCAGAAATAACTTCCAAGTTGCAGGGCTACCATTCAGGTTGTCTCTCTGCAATGAAATTAGGTGAGAGCCAGATTACGTTTCCTTGCTTTATGGTTACAGGAATTGGGGAGAAGGTTCTCTGTGGGGTTAGGAGTAAATGCACCACCATAGATAAAATTTAGGAAATCACTTAAAGATTGAGAGGTATCCACCAAAAATGTCCTTCTCTGAAATCGTAGGCAGGACTAGGCTAGGACGCTCCAGTAACAGCTGGGAATCAAAGCAAAAACGGGGTTAAGAAGGCCAATGCTAAGGATATCGTCCCAACTGCTTTTAGGGGGAGGGGATACAAGTGGAAGAACTAAGCATTTTAAAATTAGAAAGCAAGGATGTTGGTGGAAGGAAAGAAAGGGCTCGAGAGACCACGAGGACGAATGGATACAGAGTGCTGAAAAGGATTTGCTCCCAATTTTTGCTCACCTTGAAGACGACGTAGTGCGTTTTTGGCCAAGGGAAACATCTTTAAGAAGTAAACAGAACGGCGGAAACTGCAGGTGCTGGCTAGCTGCAATTCACCTCCGATATCCTTGTAAAGAGCGCTGAAAAACAAAATGGCTTCCGGCAGGGCTCTTTAGTGAGATTTGATGAATTGTCGCGATAGCTGAAGAACAAAATTACGTAGACCGTAATTCTCTTTACCGCCAAGAAAAGATAAAGAGCTTTTGGGAAATGTAGTTTCAGGCTGTATAAATGAGGCTTTATGGTGTTTAATAATGAGAGAACACCTTGAAGCCAGGTTTAGGATTCTTTAGAGGAGAGTTGAGACACTGATCTTAACTTAGGTTGTGTGGTCTAAGAAATCACCTTCAAGATTAGTGTTGAAATTCCAAAGGTTTGGGTTTTTATCTTCCCCACACTAGCTAATTCTCTCTCGCCCCTCCAAAATTTCCTTTACTTGTTTAATTTTTATCTCCTTTTATTATATACTAAGGAGGTCTGATGATATAGTAGCATTTGGCTGCTAATCAAAGGTTGGTAGTTTGAACCCACCAACTGCTCCGTGGAAGAAAGCTGAGGCAGTCTGCCTCTATAAAGAATTAAAGCCCTGGAAACCCAATGGGGGTCGCTCTGAGTCGGAATCTACTGGAAGGTAGTGAATTTGGGTGTTTTGTTTGTTTCCTGTATACAAGTCTCTGGGTGGAGGTCTTGGGTGGTGCAAATGGTTGAGCACTTGTGAAATGATTGGGAGTTCCAACTCACTCAGATGTGCCCTGGAAGAAATGCCTGTCAATCTGCATCCAGAAGATCACAGCCTTGAAACTCTGTGGAGCATAGTTCTACTGTGACATACATGAGGGTCACCATTAGAATCGACTCCACAACAAGAGACAACTTCCTGGGTGGTGCAAACAGTTAATGTTTGGCCAATAACTGAAAGAGTGGAGGTTCCAGTCCACCTAGAGGCACCTTGGATGAAAGGCCTAGCAATCTACATGTGAAAAATCAGCCACTGAAAACCCCATGGAACATAATTCTATTCTGATACACACGATGTCACCATGACCCAGAATCAACTAGATGGCAACTTTTTCTCTCTGTTAATTTTACTGCATACTAATTTGTTTAACTTTGTATTTTGAAATAATTTCAAATTTAGAAAAAGTAGCAAAAATCATAAAAAGGACTCCAGTAATATGGATACATATGTGATAAAGTGAATATAGCAAATTGTTGATAGTAGCATCTTAGAGATGGATGTTCACAATACAGTTCTTTTCATTTTGTGTATATTTTAATATTTCCATGATAAAATATTGAGGGAGAAGAACTCCTTTATATTCATTC
>NW_006922310.1:791045-793734 GCF_000298275.1 Orycteropus afer afer | reverse complement strand
TCAATAAAGTGAGACACATGAATTTTTTGGTTTCCCAGTGCATATAAAAGTTACAGTTTATACTGTAGTCTATTAAGTGTGATAGCATTATGAAAGCATTTGAAATATTGTGAAAATTATCAAAATGTGACACAGACATGAAGTGAGCACATGCTGTTGAAAAAATGGTGCCAATAGATTTACTTGATGCAGGGTTGCCACAAGCCTTCAATTTGTGAAAAGTGAAAAATCTTTAAAGTACAATAAAATCAAGAATCTTATGATATTAGTTTGAGGTACACCTATATATATGTGTGTGTGTGTGCATTTAAAATTGAACCATTTGAGAATAAGTTATATACATCTTGCACCTTTATCCGTTAATACTTAAGAGTTCATTTGCTAAGAATAAGGTTATTCTCTTACACAACTACAGTACCGTTATCAAATTCAGAAAATGTAATATCAACACAATATAGACCATGTTCCATTTTCACCAATTGTCTCAATAATGTCTCAATTCAATCCATGTACATGTGGTAGATCTAGTTGTCATGTGTCTTTAGTTTCCTTTATAATTGAATATAGTTCCTCAGCCTTTCTTTGTGTTTTATGGCATTAATTGGTTTTTCCCACTACAAGTAAGCTTTATTTTCTCAATTTTATATGTAAAGAAAGTGGAGTACAGAATCCTTAATTGATTCATGAAGATCAAGATTGGGCAATTATAAGTGGCAGAAGTGGTCATGGAAATTCTGATTTCATGGGTCCATGCCCTGTAATATTTTTGAGACACACAGTCCAATAATTTTGTAGAAGCTCCCTCAAATTGTATTTATTTGATGGTTCCTCATGATTATATTCAATTCGTACACTAATGGCATGGATAATATATAACTGATATCTCTTCTCAATTCCTCCTATCAAGAATCTTATGATATTAGTTTGTTCCATTAGTGGTAATGCCAAATATTTTAGGCTGGGTTCTCTAGGGCATCAAAACCCGTGAAGTGTATATATACAAACATATAGAGAGATTTAAGGAGCTCTGTAGCATAGTGGGTAAGGCATTTGGCTGCTAAACGGAAGGTCGGTGGTTTGATCCCACCAGCTGCTCCACAGTGGGAAGATGAGGCAATCTACTTCTATAAAGATTTACAGCTTTGGAAATACAATGGGAGTCACCGTAGGTAGGAATTGACTCAATGGCAGTGGGTGGGTTATAGAGAGATTTACTTCAAAGAAATGGCCCATGCAGTTATGGGGGCTTGCAAGACCCAAATCCATGGATTATGTGGCAGGCTGCTAGTTCACAGTTGTGGGAGCTGATAAATCCAAGATCTGCAGGTCAGGTGGCAGGCTGCAGGCTTCTCATATCCCAAGTACTAGAGGTCAGATGAGAAGAGTGCAGGATTGAGAGAGAGAGAGAGAGAGAGAGAGAGAGAGAGAGAGCTCGTGCTTGCTAGAATATCCATTTATATATTGAATGCAGGCCACATCCCCGAGGAAATTCACTTTCCAACTGATGGTCTGTGCACATCAGATCACAAAATGGAGGATGATATATAATATCTGCCAAACCACAGACAATCGTAGCCTAGCAAAGTTGACACATAACATTAACCATCACACCAACTTTAATCATCTGGTAAAAGTAGTGCCCTCCAGATTCCTACTCTATAGAGTTACTGATTTTCCCTTTATAATTAATAGGTAATTTGTAAAGAATACAATGAGACTATATGAATATCCCGTTCTTCATCAATTTTTCACCCATTAATTTTTGTATCCAATGATGATTTTTGCCCAAATCACTTATTAGTATGAAAGTTGTAAAGTAGTGATTTCCTAACTCTAGCATTCCTTCAACATTTAACAATGGGTATTCTACTGCAGGAGTCCTTGGGTGATGCAAATGTTAATGCACTTGACTGGTAAGCAAAAAGTTGGAGGTTTGTATCTACTCAGATGCACCTTGGAAGAAAGGCCTGGCAATCTACTTCCATGAGTTGTAATCTACTCAATAGCAACTAGTTTTTATTCTACTGTAAGGAAGAATGTTATCTTCTCCCCTACTTATTTGTTTATTATCAATGTCTATTCATTGCTTTTATTTTATTCAATGGATTATAATCCATTATTGTCATGGTTTATTTTAATGATCAAATTATCCCAGATATGGTCAAGGAGATTCTCTTCAAAATGGATTCTATGTCCTTTTGATATGTCTCCATCATTTTCTTGTGAACTTCTATACTTTCCAGCATGAGATACTCAAAGTTCATCTTGTAATTTCCCTGCTCTGGCCCTGAAATCAGAGATTTCTCTCAGAACTCCTAATTTATTTTAGTCAGGATGGCATTTAACAACCTAGATCTGGGCATGAAGTATGCTAATTGCTATTTGGGTATCATTATTTCTAGTCCTTTCAGTAACCAAAGATAGGAATATATTTTTTAAATGGTAAGTTTATACTGATACCTCAAACTTCAGACCAACTCTAGAAAATTATTCCTTGCTTTCTCTCATTTCATATTTGTGTCTCCCTTCTTTAACAGGGATAATTCTGGCTCCCCATCAATGTTTGTATGTATTATATTACACACAATTTTTTTTTCAAAATTGCTATACCCACCAGCCACTCCTCGGAAGGAAGGTTGGGCAATCCTACTTCCGTAGTGATACTGCCTCGGAAACCCAAGGAGGGGTC
>NW_006922310.1:789158-790065 GCF_000298275.1 Orycteropus afer afer | reverse complement strand
TTGCCCAACCTTCCTTCTGAGGAGTGGCTGGTGGGTTTGAACCGCCAGACTTCTGGTGAGCAGTCAAGTGCCATAGGCACTATGCTACCAGAGCTCCCTAGGCATTAGTGAGGTGAAATGGACTAGTTTTGGCCATTTTGAATCAGACATATGATCTGCTATGCTGGGAATGACAAATTGAAGAGGAATGGTGTGGCCTTCATCGTCACAAAGACTGTTTCAAGATCTATCCTGAAGTACAATGCTGTTGGTGGTGGGATAATATCCATACACCTATAAGGAAGACCAGTTAATACTACTATTATTCAAATTTACTCACCAATCACCCAAGCCAAAAATGAGGAAATTTAAGATTCTTACCAAATTCTGCAGTCTGAAATTGGCTAAACATGCAACCAAGATGTGCTGATTATCACTGATGATTGCAACACAAAAGTTTGAAAGCAAGAAGAATCACCAGTAGTTGGAAAATCTGGCCTTGGTGATAGAAATAACTCTGGAGACTGCATGATAGAATTTTGCAACACCAACGACTTATTCATTGCAAATACCTTTTTTCAACAACACAAACTGAGGCTATACATGTGGTCTTCACCAGAGAGTACATTAAGAATCAACTTGACTATACCTGTGGAAAGAGGTGATGGAAAAGTTTAGTATCTTCTGCCAAAACAAACCGGGAGGTGACTGTGGAATAGGACATCAGTGGCTCATATGCAACTTCAAGTTGAAGCTGAAGACAATTAAAACAAGCCAATGAGAGCCAAAATATGACCTTGATTATATCCCTCCTGAATTTAGAGACCACCTAAAGAATAGATTTGATGCATTGAACACCAATGACCAAAAGCCAGAGGAATTGTGGGATGACATCAAGAACATCACCCATAAAGAAAGCAGAAGGTCA
>NW_006922310.1:786636-787844 GCF_000298275.1 Orycteropus afer afer | reverse complement strand
AAACAGACCTCAGATAAGCAAAGCGAGATGGATTGACACAGTGGCTGCAACGATGGGCCCAGGTGTAGCAAAGATTGCGAGGCTGGCACAGGACCAGGCAGTGTTTAGTTCTGTTGTACATAGTGTGGCGGCTATGAGTTGGAGCTGACTTGACGGCACCCAACAACATAAAAGCAATAACGTGTGTAAAACAATTTATTTATTATTGTGCTTTAGGTGAAAGTTTACAGAGGAAATTCATTTCCCATTTGAAATTTTATACGTAAAGTGTTCCATGACATTGGTTGCATTCCCCACAATGTGTCAGTACCCTTCCTATTTCTGCTCTTGGTTATCCGTTTCCTTTTGTACAGATTTTCTAACCCTTTTGTACAAATTTTCTAACCCTTTCTCCCTTCTCATCTTTGCTTCTGAGATAATCTTTAACCTTAAAACAAAAATAGCCCTTGAAATCTTTTTAAAACTGAACAAGAGTTTGACTTAATTAGTAAAGAATATCCGCCTTGAGCATGTCCCCTATTAAGATCTGTCTACAAGGGGTCAAATTGCCAACCATCAACAAAAGTTAGATGGGTATCTTTGGGGGCATTGAATATGTTATTAGGGGAGGAAATATTCAGAAAAGGAAGAGGAGAATGGTTGCACAACTGGAAGACTGTAATCAATATCACTGAATTGTACACATAGGTACTATTGAACTGGTGTATGTTTTGCTCTGTATATTCTCAACAATAACAACAAAATAAAATAAAATTTTAAAAAAACCTATTAAGAGGAATTGAAGATTTGCTTGCAGTAACTTTTATTTTCTTTAGACTAAAAATATATGTGGTCACAGTAATACATTCATGAGTTATTTGGAATTAGTTCTTTTTTTCTTTAGTGTGTTTATGATTTTCATTTGAAATGAAGTGGGATTCCCTTTTTCCGTGAATTCAATTTTAGTTTTTTGTTCCCATTCTTTCTGATTTTATTTTACAATATGAAAATTTAAAACATTAATATTATTTAAAAAGTCAAAACTATACAAACTGGTGTACTCAGAGAAGCATGACTCCCTCCACCATTCATTCCACTCCATTTTCCCCACCTTCTGTAGCATAGTGCCTAAGGCATTAGACTGCTAACCAGAAGGCTGGCGGTTCAAACCCACCAGCCACTCCTTGGAAGGAAGGTTGGGCAATCTACTTCCACAGTGATGCCGCCTC
>NW_006922310.1:784508-785846 GCF_000298275.1 Orycteropus afer afer | reverse complement strand
TATTTCCAAGTGGTGTTGGGACCTGAGAATTGACCTAAAGATCAGCCCTGGTCACCAAGGCTGCAGGGACAAATGAGCTGGTGGCCTATGACTAGGAAGGGAAACAGCAAGGAGGGAGACACCCTGAGCTGTTGACTTTCTATTGTTCGGAAAGTGCAGCCATTTTGATTTTTTACATGTGGTGGCCATTTTGGATATTTAAAGTGATCAAGGGCACAGCCATTTTGAATGTTTATAAGCACAGCCATTTTGAATATTTAAAGTGCCGAGGGCGTAGCCATTTTGAATGTTTACAAGCAGCGGCCATTGTGGATATTTAAAGTGACTGAGGGCACAGCCATTTTGAATCTTTACAAGTGGCATTCATTTTGCATTTTAAAGTGACAGTATTCTCATTCAGATTCCAGGGATTATAAGCAAAGGCTCTGTTTGCCAAGGTTGGTAGGGACATGTGAGAGTCTGACAACAGGAAACGAGACAGGTGGTGAGTGTATAAGTGCTGTCAACTAGTGAATAGAGGAGCACAGCACAGTACCCTGCTTGCGTACATAACATACAAAGAAAACAAAAATTGTGGGCAAGTCACTCCAACATACAATCAACAATAAAATACAAACACAAAAACATCACAATGCCTTGGAGACAACAGAGCATCAGAGTCCACACAGAGAAGTAAGATAAAGCAGGAGAAACAAGGGACCAGGATACAGACCCAAACACATCCCTGAGGAAGATGCAGCATTGGAACTCCCTGATAAGGAATTCAAAAGAATTATATTTAGGTATCTTAAAAGGATTGAGAGACAGATCAAGGAAAACAGAGACAAAACGCTAGAAGAATTTTGGAAGAAAATACAAGAACAAACTGAAAAATAAGAAATGATTCTAAATCTGGGCTGCTTATGCACAGGGAGACAGCTCAGGGGGCAGGAGTCCATGGAGGGATGTACACAGGGAAGAGGTAACTATGGGGAGGAAGTGGGAGGGGGGCTGTTGTATTGTGGTAAACTGTGGTCAATGTCATGAGACAAAGTATATGTGAACTGCTGTATGGGAAGTGAATTTAAATCTCTGTAAATCTTCACCCAAATCACAATAAAAGAAAAAGAAATGATTCTAAATCTACAGATAGAAATCCAGGAGATTAATACTAAATGGTCAGAAATAGATAACACATTGAAAGGGCAAAGGAGTGAAATTGATTCAATGGAAGACAGAATCAGTGAGATTGAAGGCAAATACCTGAACACTTCTTTGGAAAGGGATCAATCAGAAAAAAGATCAAAATAAAATGAAGAAAGCCTAAGGTTCATGTGGGATACCATCAAAAGGAATAAC
>NW_006922310.1:781296-782557 GCF_000298275.1 Orycteropus afer afer | reverse complement strand
AATACATGAAGAGATGCTCACAATCATTGGCCATCAGAGAGATGACAATCAAAACAACAATGAGATACCGTCTCATCCCAGCACTGATGGCAAGGTTCAACAAGACAGAAAAATAACAAATGCTGGTGGGGATGTGGATAGATTGGGACTCTTCTACACTGCTGGTGGGACTGTGAAGTGATACAACTGCTGTAGAAAGCAATATGATGATTCCTTAGAAAGCTGGAATTGGAGATAACATTTGGCCCAGCAATCCCATTACTAGGTATATATCCTAGAGAGGTGAGAGCCAGGACAGGAACAGATATATGCACACTCATGTTCATCGCAGCACTATTTACAATAGCAAAAAGATGAAACAACCTACGTGCCCATCAGTGGAAGAAGAGTGGATGACCAAACTATGGTACATACACATAATGGAATGCTGTGCAGCACTAAAGAACAATGTGCTGTTGTTGTTGTTATGTGCCGTTGAGTCGAACCCGACTCATAGCAGCCCCTCCTTGGGTTTCTGAGGCAGTATCACTATGGAAATAGATTGCCTTATCTTCCTTCCGAGGAGTGGCTGGTGAGTTTGCCACCAGAGCTCACTTTCCATGTGGGAGACCTGGGTTCAATTCCCCTCTGTCGGTGGAGACTTGTGTGTTGCTATGATGCCCAACAGGTGTCAGCAAAGCTTCTACACTAAAAATAGGAAAAAACAGTCCTGGTGATGTACTTCTGAAAATCAGTCCATGAAAACCCTATGAATTACAATTTCTGACCTGCAACCTAACTTGGGGATGGTGTAGGATCGGGCAGTGTCTTATCCCTGTTGTACCTAGGTTCACCATTAGTTGGTCGACTGAACTAAAGCTAACAATGATAAACAGAACTGACCAAATAAATTAAAACTTCTTAAGCTATGTGGGATTTTCATTGTTTTTAGATAGGTGAATTACATGTTTAATGAAAACCGACTATGACCATGAAAAGTAAAAAGAGAACTACTGCTTTCCAATCATTTGTGATTATCTCTGAAACAAAAATAAATAAAAAAAGAAGGTATTAGCTGTGTATAACTCGTAATTTAAGTCCTTGCAGGTGCTTTAATAGTAGATCAAGGCATGTAACTGGGAGATGAAAAAGAAAAAAAGCTATGAATCAACAGAAATGATCTTTCTTAATTTTTGATCTTCTCTTTTGCTTAGTGCACCTGACAGACTTTCTGGAATATAAAAGATAACGCAATGAACTCTTGCTGTATTTTTTAAAACTG
>NW_006922310.1:778887-780526 GCF_000298275.1 Orycteropus afer afer | reverse complement strand
TTTGCTTTGATGGCTTCAGTTCCACCGTTTTCAGAGTAATGGGGCTTGTGAGAAAAGGAACTGTAACTCTTTGTGTTGTTGGGATGTAGAGTCTGAGAGTAGGGGAGACTAGGTGACAGCCGGCATCTATAGGCCTGTAAATGTACGTGGCTGCGACTTTTGACCCTTCTTTGGGTCTGGCCCCGGAGATGGTGGTTGTGGTGGGGGGAGTTCGCTTTTAAGTCCAGAGAGTAGAGTATCTGAGCATGTTTCTACTGTTGGCAGATGTAACTCCCTAATGGACGTATAAGAGCTATATATATTTTTGTAGCATTTTCACTTCAGGAGTCTAAGAATTAGACTGAAGGGTGAAACTATGCCAAGTTTATTACATTTTCCAAATAATTATTTTAAAGTAACTTATCAGAGGCTCTTAACCCACTTTCAGTCATTCAAAATATCAATCCTAGAACAAGACACTGTTCTGTTGTTGTTATGTGCCGTCGAGTTGGACCCGACTCATAGCGACCCCTCTTTGGGTTTCAGAGGCAGTATCACTGCTGAAGTAGATTGCCCCATCTTCCTTCTGAAACACTGTTCTAGGCACTTAGTATACGTAAGTGAACAAAACTAAGATACCTCCTTGTGGAACTTACAGGCTTTGGGAAGTGGGGAGAGAGAAAATATTCTTTGCTCACTTGTTCTCCAGTTTTATAGATGAGGAAAACTGAGTCCTAAACTTACACAGTTAACTATTGAAGAGCAAGGACTAAAATCCTAGTTAAGCCAGTCTAATGCTATTTTCTGAACGTTTATGCTTCCTCTAGTACACAAAACATGTATGTACAATTTTTTAAATACCAGTTTAACATCTCAGATGATTGCCAACTTGAACTGAATTAAGAAGCTATCTCCTTTTTGTTTCTGATATTTAAATTATTCCATAAGAAAAAAAAATAAGGTAACAAATTAAAACAACAATGAATTATTAGATTGGCAGAAAGTAAAATTGAAAAACATAAAATTGTCTCCAGGGACATCAGCTCAATTGGCACAACATAGCACATAAAAGGTTGAGCTTCATCCTACTTGGTGAGTAGTAACTGGGGTGTTAAAAGCTTTGGAGATGCAACTATTGTTCCTCCCCCTTCTGGAGCAAAGAAGAGTGAAGAAAATCAAAATCATGGAAGCAATTAATACAAGGATATGATAGACCATGGGAACCTCAGCCTTCATGAGCCTGAGACCAGAAGAGCTAGATGGTGCCTGGGTACCAATGCCAGCTTGGAAAGGGATCAAAATTGGAGATCTGCATAGAGTGGGAGGAAAAATGTGGAAAAAAATTCAAAAACACAAAATGACCAGACTTACTGGTTAGATAAGACTGGTGGAACCCCCAAGACTGTGCCCCGGTGTTATCCTTTGGGCCTGGAACTGGACTCACTTCGATGGGTTAGCTCTCAGCCAAACAGTGGAAAGGCCTACAAGGAGAACTCCTATCCCAGGGAGATGCACATCTTAAGATCATTCAGCCCTGAGAGATCAGAAGGTCATCATTTGCATAGGGGAATAATTGGACAGACAGGAATGCATAGGTAAGAAGGACACAGGGAAAAAAGGGTAGTCACAGGGAGGAGATGGGAGGAGAGTTGTTTATTGT
>NW_006922310.1:774507-777617 GCF_000298275.1 Orycteropus afer afer | reverse complement strand
AGGATGTGGGAGTCTGCTTCCCTGAAGATTATAGCTTTGAAAATTGTATGAAGCAGTTCTACTCTGTCCTATAGGGTTGCTATGAGTTGGAATCAACATTCCTTCACACAACAGCCACCTACTCTGTCCCTGATCAACTTCCAGACTCATCTCAGTCCAAGCTCTTCCCTGCACTAGTCATAATGACTTAGCTGCCTTCCTTGATCTCTCTATACTTCTTGCTTTCAAGTCTTTGCATGTGCAGGACCTTCTGCTGGAGTGTCTTTCTTCTCTCCCATCTCCATTCACCTAAAGGTTCTTACTCTTTCTTCAAATCTTAGCTCAAATATTATCGTCTTCGTCAATTAAGCCTTTTTTGATTTTCCCAGGTGAATTGAGTTGAATTCCAGACATCATATTTTCATTGTTTACATACTTCCAACCTTCCCTATTGTACTGTGAGCATCTTGAATGCAGAAGCTGATTTTTATCCCCTTTCACCCAGTGGTGTCTGTAAAAAAAAATGTTCTCAATAAATATCTAATAACTTAATTGTGTGCATGCAGAGTCAGGAATCTAGTCTTTCATTATTTTTAAAAAAATTTTTATTGTGATTTGGGTGAAAGTTTGCAGAGCAAATTCATTTTCCATACAGCAGTTCACACGCATTTTGTTTTACATTAACTGCAGTTCAGCAATCTATTATTATTTTACTTGCATGCTCGCTTAGGTTTTACAACCTAAAATTGAATTTTCTCGTAAGTAAACGTGTTGTAGTTAAGGTTGTGTGTCAAGTTAGCTGGGCTGTGATTTTGAGATGCTTGGCAGCTGGATGATGAGATTGTATATTGTGTAATCACCTCCGTGGTAAAATCTGCTGTGGGCAGTTAATCAGTTGAAGAGTTGCCTTCAGAGTGTGGCCTGCTTCCAAAATATACAGAAAGGTTCCTGAATTTGGTTCAGTCTTCATCGCTGGTACCTGGACTTGAAGAGTGGACTACCATGTTGCCTGCCAGTTTTGGGATTGTTGTCTTCACAGCCTGTGAGTCAATAATCTGCCACTTTACCTATTAATTTTAGATTGGTCAGCCTCAGCAGCCAGCAGCTGCATGAGTCAGGAAAAGCCTCCAGCTTGCTCCAGTGGGCCTGGAAGGCAGAGCTGAAGCCCAAGTTTAAGGGGCCTCCACCCAGTGCCTACAGCTGACGCTCTGAATTTAGACTTCTGGCCTCCTGGACTGTGAGAGAATACATTTCTGTGTATTGAAGCCATCCACTTGTGGTATGTCTGTTACAGCAGCACTATAGAACTAAGACAACAAGGAATTAACATAGGGTAGTAAAGTTATTTTGTTTTTTCCCCTTCCTCCTCTACCTGGGAATAGAGGAGTAAAGTATTATGTTGTTTTTTAAAAAAGTTACTGTGATGATCCTTAGAAACTATTTTAAAATTTAGGTGTTCTGTTGCAGAATGCTTATTTTTTGTTAATTTTAAGTCTTTTATTTTTTAAAAAATCCTTGGTCTATACTCTGTGGTAGTTTTGGCTTTAGATAGTAAGGTAATGTCTGTTCTTAAAATCTAAACATTCTTTTTAAAAAGACATTTCTCCTAAATGAACATGATTAAAAACTACTCATGTCTCTTATAGCTGTCTATTGTTAAATAGAATGCTACCCTACTTACCCATTTATACTTTTAACATTGTTTTCACTAGAACATGGACTTGTTTGTCATGTTTATTGAATCCCTTTATTAAGCACTGTGGTTTACATACATTACCTATAATCCCTACAAAAACCCTGCAAAGTTAAGTATTAACCTCATATGAAAAATGAGGAAACTAACAATGAGCTAGAAAGAGGTTGGAGCTTGCCCAGAGAAACACAGCTCTAAGAGGCCTAATCTGACTGAAGTCTGTGCTCTCTGCTAGGCCACAAGAATTTGTTTCAACAGTGGCTATTTTATTATTTTTTTAAAATTTTTATTGTGATCCGGGTGAAAGTTTACAGAGCAAGGTCCTTTTCCATACAGCAGCTCACATACAGTTTGTCTCATAACATTGACTGCAGTTGCCCATAGTGCAACAGCTCCCCACCCACTTCCTCCCCATAGTTACCTTTTCCTTGTGTCCTTCCCTGCCATGTGCTCCTGCTCCTTGAGCTGTCTCCCTGTACATACACAGCCCGTCTAGTCTCCCATGATTGATCTCTCCAAGAAGTGTATCTGCCTGATGTAAATGTTCAGCTCATATGACTCTCTATTGTTTGTCTGGAAGCCAAAGGAGTGGGTTCAATTCCAGACCTGAAGGGGAGCTAGGGAGCGTAGTCTCAGAGGTTCCACCAGGCTCTGTCAGACAAGCAAACCTGGTCCTTTTTTTTTCTTTTTAATGATTTTGAGTTGTGTTCCATATTGTTCTCCCACTGTATCCAGATCTCCTACGTAGATCCCCCTCCAAGTGATTGACAGTGGTGGTCGGGCACCATCTAGTTGTTTTGGTCTCATAGTTGTATGGGTTGAGGATTGCATGGTGTACCAGACCCTTTGACTAATTTTTTCCATGCATCTTTGGTTTTCTTCATTCTTCTTTGCTGTGGACAAGGAGAGACCCATTCTTGCACGTAGATGGCTGCTTGCAAGCTTTTAAGATCTCAGTTGCTACTCACCAAACTAGGATGTGGAACAATGTTTTTTTGTAGTATGTGGAACAATGTTTTTTTGTAGTATGTTATGCCAGTTGAGCTTGATGTCCCCTGTGACCATGGTCCCGAGGCCACAGGTCCAACTGCTCACTCCCTCCAGGTAGCTGGCTGTGGTCAAGAGGTAACTACAACCTTGTCCCTTGTCAGCTCTACTTCATACTTGGGAATTCTTACAGAACATCACATACACTTGTAGAAACATTGTCTGCCAACCCTATACATGGCCATGGGCACACTCCCTCCTGCATAGACATACCTGATTGTTCAGCCTGTCCACCCATTTATCCACCTGTAGATCAATGTTTCCCATCACTGATAATGCAGTACTGTATATACAAAAGGCTTCGTTTTTGTTGTCTGTACCTCCCGTGCACCTCTATATGTCTTCCTCTACCTTGATGCCACCATGTTGATCACTCACATTTGGTGTGTCA
>NW_006922310.1:772247-774279 GCF_000298275.1 Orycteropus afer afer | reverse complement strand
TGGCTCTCACTTCTTTAGGATATATACCTAGTAATGCCTAAAGCACTTGACTGCTGACCAGAAGGCTGGCGGTTCAAACCCACCAGCCACTCCTCGGAAGGAAGTGGGGCAATCTACTTCTGTAGTGATACTGCCTCAGAAACACAAGGAAGGTTCTCTGTGAGTCAGATCCAACTTGACGGCACATAACGACAACAACAATGGAGTGGCTGGGTCAAATGGTATTTCTAATTCCAACTTTGTAAGGAATCACCATACTGCTTTCCACAGTGGTTGTATCATTTTACAGTCCCACCAGCAGTGTATGAGAGTCCCAGTCTCTCCATATCTTTGCCAAATTTGTTATTTTTTGTCTTGCTGAACTTTGCTACTAGTGTTGGGACAAGATGGTATCTCGTTGTTTTGATTGGCATCTCTCTAATGGCTAATGATTGTGAACATTTCTTCATATGTTACTTGGCTGCCTGAATATCCTCTTTGGTGAAGTGCCTATTTATGTCTTCTGCCCATTTTTAATTGGATTATATGTCTTTTTGTTGTTGAAGTGTTGGAGTTTTTTATAAATTCTAGAGATAAGTCTCTTGTCAGATATGTCATTGCCGAATATTTTTTCCCAATCTGTAGGTTCTCTTTTGACTCTTTTAGCGAAGTCTTTAGCAGTACATAAAAATTTAATTTTTAGAAGGTCCCATTCATTTAGTTTATCTTCTGCTGTCTTGTGTATTTTGGGTTATGCTTGATAGTCTATTTATGCCATATATTAAGGCCCCTAAATTTGCACCTATTTTTACCTTGAGGAGCTTTATAATTTCAGGTTTCACATTTTAGTCTTCGATCCATCTGGAGTTAGTTTTTGTGTATGGTGTGTGGTACAGATCTTGTTTCATTTTTCTGCAAACGGATAACCAGTTTTGCCAGCACCATTTGTGAGATAGACAGTCTCTTCCCCATTTAAAGGATTCAGCCCTTTGTCAAAGATCAGCTGAGTATAGGTTGATGGATCTATTTCTGGGTTCTCACTTCTATTCCATTGGTCTATGTCTGTTGTAGTACCAATGCTGGGCAGTTTTGACTATTGTGGCTGTGTAGTAGATCTTGAGATCTCGGAGTGTGAGACCTCCTACTTTGTTCTTCTTCTTCAACAGTGCTTTGTTATCCGAGGTCTGTTTGGTTTCCACATAAAGTGAGTGATTGGTTTCTCTATATCCTTAAAGAATGTTGATGGGATCTGGATTAGGATTGCATTGAATGTATAGGTTGCTTTGGGTAGTATTGACATTTTTACAGTGTTCAATCATCCTATTCATGAGCATGGTATCTTCTTCCATTTATGTAAATCTCTTACAGTTTCTTGAAGTATTCTTTTGTAGTTTTCTTTGTACAGGTCTTTTGTATCCCTGTTAAGATTTATTCCTAAGTATTTTATTTTTTCGGTAGCTATTGTAAATGGTATTGATTTCTTTATTTCTTTTTCAGCGATCTTTTTGCTGGTGTAGAGGGATCCAACTGGTTTTTGTATGTTGAAGCTTGTATCTGGCCACTGTGCTAAATATCTCAATTAGTTCCACTAGTTTTTTTTTTTCTTTTTAACTGAGTCTCTTGGGTTTTCTGGGTGTAATATCATATCATCAGTAAATAGGGATAGTTTTTACTTCTTTGTTACCAATTTGAATGCCTTTGATTTCCCTTTTTTACCTTATTACCCTGGATAGGACTTCCAGTACAGTGTTGAATAGAAGTGATACATAGCATCCTTGTCTGGGTCCAGTTCGCAAGGGGATTGATTTCAGTCTCTCTCCATTGAGAATAATGTTGGCTGTTGGGTTTGTGTGTATGCTCTTTATTATATTGAGGAAAACTAAAAAGTCACTGCTTTTGAGTCAGATCTGACTCATACCGACTCCTCCTTGGGTTTCCGAGGCGGTATCAACAACAGATGTAGATTGCTCAACCTTCCTTCCAAGGAGTGGCTGGTGGGTTTGAACTGCCAGCCTTCTGGTTAGCAGTCAAATGCCTTAGGTGCTATACCACC
>NW_006922310.1:770627-771921 GCF_000298275.1 Orycteropus afer afer | reverse complement strand
TTGATATGTTGTTGGAGTCTATTGGCTAGGATTTTGTCTAAGATTTTTGCATCTTTATACATGAGGGATATTGGTCTGTAGTTTTCCTTTTTAGTGATGTCTGGTTGATTTTGATTTCAGGGTTATGCTTGCTTTGTGAAATGCATTTGGGAGGATTCCATCCTTTTCTGTGTTCTGGAATAGTTTGAGTAGGATTGATGTCAGTTCTTCTGAATGTTTGGTAGAATTTTCCAGTGAAACTGTATGGCCCAGGACTTTTTTGTTGGTAATATTTTTATTACTTGTTCAATTTCTTCTTTTGTTAAGGGGCTGTTCTACTTTTCCACCTCAGACTGTTAGTTTAGGTAAGTAGTGTGTTCCTAGAAATCTGTCCATTTCTTCTAGATTTTCAAATTTGTTATAGAGTATAGTTCTTCATAGTATCCTGATACTGTCTATTTATTTCAGTTGGTTCTGTCGTGATGTTGCCAAGTTTGTTTCTTATTCGTGTTATTTGTATTCTCTGCCTCTTTACCTTTGTTAAATTGGCCAATGGTTTGTCAATTTATTAATCTTTTCAAAAAACCAACTTCTAGTCTTGTTGATTTTTTTCTGTTGTCTTTCTATTTTCTGTGTCATTTATTTCTGCTACAATCTTTATTATTTCCTTTCTTGCTGTTCTTTTTCCAATTGTTGTAGATGTTGGTTTAAAGTGTAGAGTTTGCCTCTCTTCTTTTTTGATGTCTTCATTTATTGCTATAAATAGGCCTTTGATCTCTGCTTTTGCTGTGCCCCCAAGATTTTGGTATGTTGTGTTTTCATTCCCTTTGATTCAAGCAATTTTTTAATTTCATTTTTTATTTCTATGAGGCAGTCGTTCTTAAGGAGAGTGTTTCTATGAGGCAGTCGTTCTTAAGGAGAGTGTTTTTCAGTTTCCATGTGTTTGCTCTTTTTCCATTGATCTTTTGTTGATTTCTAATTTGATAGCATTGTGATCTGAGAAGATGCTTTGTTGTACTTCAATGTTTTTAAATTTTTTCAGGCTTGTTTTTTGGCCTAACATGTAGTCTGTCCTGGAGATTGTTCCATGTACCCTGGAAAGAATGTATATTGTGTTGTTGGGTGAAGTGCTCTGTAGGTGTCTATAAGGTCAGGTTGGTGGATTGTATTGTATTCTGCGTCTTTGTTGAATTTCTTTCCAATTTTTCTATCTTTCATTGAAATTGGTGTATTAAAATCTCCTAGTATGACTGTGGAGAGTTCTGGTGGCATAGTGCCTAAGGCATTTGACTGCTAACCAGAAGGCTGGTGGGCC
>NW_006922310.1:765796-770097 GCF_000298275.1 Orycteropus afer afer | reverse complement strand
ATATGAATTTGTTGCTGTCATTTTGTTATGTGTTTTTTTTTGTGGTGTTGCTTATTTCTTTGTTCCATATAATTTGCTAAGCTCATTTTGTTTATGAATCATGTTACCATTTCCTTCATTGCTGCTATTCTAGTATTTGGTAAATATTTGTGCTTCTCCTCTTTTTTATTGTGATGTGAAAGTTTATCATTTTTCTTTGAGGTTACCCTGCAATTTATTATTTTCTCCCTGAGTTTAGAACAGTCCATTCTATCTTGTGACTCTCTTGACTTCCTCACCATTTAGAAGTTCTGTAGCTACACTGTTTTCCCTTTTTTTGTTTTCTAGTTTTCCCCATTTTCCAATTGATGTCTCTGATTCCCTGTTTAAAATCTTATGAGCTTCTTTTACTTTGGATACTACCGTATCTGGGTTGATTTCTGGATTATGTCGTCATGTGTATTAATGGTTGGTTGTTGTTTGCTATTATTGGTTCTCTGTTCAAAGGATTCCTTTGAATATCTCTTGCAAGGTGGTCTGGTTTTAGTAAATTCCCTTAATTTCTGCTTATCTGAAAATCTCCTAATTTCGTGATTATATTTGAGGGACAATTTCCTGGGTATATAATTCTTGGTTGGAAATTTTTCCCTTTCAGGGTTTTATACATACCATCCCATTGCCTTCTTGCCTGCATGGTTTCATCTGAGGAATTAGAGCTAACCATTATTAGTTGCTTTTTGTAGGTAACTTTTCATTTTCCCCATGCTGCTTTCAGTATTCTTTCTTTTTGTTTGGTTTTGGTGAGTTTGATGGTGATTTGTCTTGTGATTTTCTTTTGGGGTCTATTCTGTTTGGGGTTCTGGACTTCCTCAATGGATATATTCTCATCTTTCATATCGGGGAAGTTCTCTTGACATTTTTCTCTGTAGTTTCATTTCTTATTTCTTGTTCTGGAATTCCAGTGACACGTAGGTTATTCCTTTTGATGGTTTCCCACATGCATCTCAGGCTTTCTTCATTTTGTTTTGATCTTTTTCCTGATTGATCCCTTTCCAAAGAAGTATTCAGGTATTTGTCTTTAGTCTCACTAATTCTGTCTTCCATTGCATGTTGTGGATTTCTATCTGTAGATTTTGTATCATTTCTAATTATTTATTTATTTTGTCATTTTGTACTTATATTTTCTTCCAGATTTGTTGTAGGATTTTGTGTGTGTTTTTCTTAATTTTGTCAATGATTTCCTTACTCTGTCTCTCATTCCTTTGAAGGTACCTAAGTAGAGTTCTTTTGAATCCTTACCAGGGAGTTCCAGTGCTGCTGCTTCCTCAGGGATCTGTTCTGGGTCCATATCCTTTTCCGTTGTTTCTACTGTTTTATCTTGCTTCTTTGTGTGGATTGTGATGCTCTCGTTGCTGAGACATTGTGATTTTGTTGTATTTATATTTGATGGGTGATTGTATTTTGGAGTGATTTGCCCAGGATTTTTGTTTTCTTTTTTGGATGTATCTGAGTAAGCAGAAAAATGTGCTGCTCTCTCCACTAGTTGACTGCACTTATGTACTCACCACCTGTCTCCTAGTGGGTGTGATAGAAAATGAGAGTGTCTGCAGAGATGTCTGTTAACTGTTTGTGAAGAGCTGGTAAGTGCAAGTCAGGCTCTTATTGGTGGTCCTATATTGTTAGCCAGTTGGTTCAGAAGGAAGTGGTGCCTCTCAATCAGTAAGTAGAGTTGCGGGAGGTGCGGGTGTGGTTGGGTCGTATGGGCACAGTTGCTGTCTTCCACTCAGACAAAAACAAGAATCAAAAAACCATCAAAAAAGTAAAAACAAGGGGACAAAAAATACACTGCATAAACACACAAGACCAATCACTAAAAAGAGAAAAAAGAAAGATGGAAAAAAAGAAGAGGAAAGGCAATAAATGAGAGAAAATATCTAAAGAAATACTTTAAAAAGCTAAAAGAAATATGAACAGTAAAAGGGGGGAGAAAACAGGTAGAGTTGGAAAATAATGAATAAAAAATGGAAGAAATGGAAAAAGAAAAACAAGGAATGGGTAGAACCACAAGAAAGAAAAAATGGGAATCGGGAAGAGGGAAAAGGCCGAAAACTAGAACCTGGGAAGTAAAGAAGAAAGAATAGTAATAAAAAAGACAAAAAAAGTTAAAAAAAATTTAAAAACAGACAAAAACAAACTAACCAAAAAATTTTGGGCAGCGCAGCGTACCCATGCTCAGTCAGAGCACACAGAATGGGTTGTACTTCCTGCCAGCCCAGAAGGTGGGTGGAAAGCAGGGAGGATGGCTGCACCTCTGTTCACCAAGAGGATGTGGGGTATAAGAGTAACAAGGGGAATGTCATACCTTTCCAGTCCTCAGTGTCCAGAATGTCCTAGTGGTCCCCAGCTAGTTGAGCCTATTTTAGGTCCCTGGAATCTTAAGGAATGCTGTCACTTTAAATATCGAAAATGGTTGAAGCACCTATAAACATTCAAAGTGTCTGCACCCTTTGGACAGCCAAAATTCCACAGCTCAGCCCATCTCCCTCTTTGTTGCTTCCCCTTTTATTCTCCAGCCACCAGTGCAGTCCTTCCTTGGCTAGCAGGGCCGATTGTTAGGTTCATTCCTAGGTCCAACACCACTTGGTAATATCCAAGCTGTCCATGCCATCAGGATCGCTAATAGACCACTGCTGTGTATGTCTCCTTTTTTGGTGTTTTCATGTTGATTTACTTGTTGAAGTTTAGTCCACTTCTGTATCCTTCCTTTCAAAGCGCAGGGCTCCAGGATTATCTTCTGTATGAGTGCTACTTAATGCCACTAGGAGAATTTTCTGGTTGTTAACCCTTAAGGTATTTTGCTAGAGGTAATTGCAGTAAATATGAAACAAGTAGAATGAAATTAAACTGCTGTCTCACTACCCTTTTTTGGCTCTTTAGATCCCTTATAGTCTTAGATTCTCATCACAATTATTACTGACTGGGATTGGAGAAATTAATTGACTTCCTGTGTTGTTGTTATGTGCCGTCGAGTTGGACCCGACTCATAGCGACCCCTCCTTGGGTTTCCGAGGCAGTATCACTACGGAAGTAGATTGCCCCATCTTCCTTTGGAGGAGTGGCTGGTGCGTTTGAACCGCCAGCCTTCTGGTTAGCTGTCAAGTGCCTTAGGCACTATGCTACCAAATTTCCTGTAGGGGGTGGTTATTTTATAACTGTGCTAGTGGAAATGTTTCAAGAGAAGAGAAAGGTTTTAAGTTTTCTTAACTTTGTTGGTAAATAATTTAATTAGTGTTCTGTTTTATTTGAATAGTTGAAAATAGATTAATGTATCCAAAGGAAATGGGGTGTAAATTATAGTATTTACTTTTGCTGTCTTACTCTTGTGCACTTCCCAGTGATTTCCTTTGCCATTAGTCATGTTGTGCTTCCCTCCACCCTATTTTATATTGCCTTTCCCTTCACTTTAATTGATATCTGTCTACTTTCTAGTTATTGATTTACCCTTCCCTCCCATCCCTGGTAACAATCAAAGAATATTTCTGTCTGTAAACCTTTGTTTGACTTTTTATAATAGTTGTCTCTTAGAATATTTGTCCTTTTGTGCTCGATTTTTCACTTAGGTATATACACCCATGTTATGAGATGTTTCACAGATTCATCCTTACTCTTTAATGTGGTATATGTGTACCAAAGTTTGTTTATCCGTTCATCTGTTGATTGGGCACTTAGGTTGTTTCTGTCTTTTTGCTATTGTGAATAATGCTGCTATGAACGTAGGTAGACTTGTTTCTATTTGTGCCACAGCTCTTACTTCTCTAGGAAATATACCTAGTGGGATTGCTGGAATAGATGGTATTTCTATTTCTATTTCTAACTTGTTAAGGAGGCATCATACCATTTTCCACAGTGGTTGTACCATTTTACAGTCACATCAACAGTGTAAGAGAGCTCCAACATCTCTACACCTTTGCCAAGATTTGTTTTTTTCTGTTTCTTGAACTTTGCTGTTATTGCTAGGGTAAGGTGACAGCTCATTGTTACTTTTATTTGCATTCCTCTGATGGCTTATGATCACAAGCATTTCTTCATGTGTTTGTTATCCACCTGTGTGTCTTCTTTGGTGAGGTGTGTTCATGTCCTCTGCCTTTTTTTTTTTTGGATTGTTTGTCTTTTTATCGTTGATGTGTTGAAGTTTTCCATAAGTTTTAGAGATTAGTCTCTTGTCCAATATGTCATTGTCAATTTTTTTTTACCATTCTGTATGTTCTTTTTGTTTTACTTTTTGGAAAAGTCTTTTGATGTGCATAAATGTTTAATTTTTT
>NW_006922310.1:757192-765553 GCF_000298275.1 Orycteropus afer afer | reverse complement strand
TCCATTTAACAAAACTCAAAATCATAAAAAAAAAAAAAAAGACGAGGCTTACTGGTTTGATAGAGACTGGTAAAACCCCCAAGACTATGGGCTGTCATCACCCTTTGGGTCTGGAATTGAACTCACTTTTATGGCTTCTAGCCAAACAATAGACAGGCAGATAAGGTGAACATTTACACCAGGTAGGTACATGTTTTGGTTACCTAGTGCTGCTCTAACAGGAATATACCACAAATGGGTGTCTTTACCAAACAGGAGTTTGTTCTCTTACAGTTTTAGAGGCTAGAAGTCCAAGTTCAAACTGCCAGGCTATAGGGGCTGGGTAAAAGCCCCTCAACCTTGGGCTTCAGCTCTGCCTCTTGCTCCCGGCCCACTGAAGCTGAAGGCTTTCTTCACTCAGGCAGCTCCTGGCTGCTGAGGCTGACAAACCCAAGGTTGACAAGTAAAAAGGCTCAATCCTGATATTACCAAACCAGAAGGCAGGCCATTGATTCAAGTCCATTAAGAGTCCCAAGATTGGTAGACAACATGGCAGGATGCCAAACGACGACTTGGCTACGTGCAGGACTGAAGGGTGCCAAAAGCTACAGACCATACCTAAAGCTTCTCCTTATATTCTGGGAGCATACCATATCCCTAAGGCAGCTACTCACCTGCTCACAGTAGATTCCATCATGGAGTTGATTGCCAGTCTCAAAATGGGGAATGCTACCACCATCTGCCCAGCCACTCAAAACCAGGCCCAGGCAAGTTGACTCTAACCTTATTACCACAGTACACTCCTTAGAACAATCAACCATGGGAGATCAGAAAGGGAGTATTTGCACAGGGAGATAGTTCAGGGGGCAGAAATGCATAGGAAAGAAGGACACAGGGAAAAGGTAACCAAAGGAGGATGTAACAAGAGAGCTGTTACATGATGGGGATTGCAATCAATGCCATTGAAACAAAATATGTAAAACCCCTGATTTATTTTAGGCATTTGTTTCTTTATGTGTTCATTTGATCTCTTTCCAAGTGCTTGGCAGTGGTAGCCAGGCATCAACTATTTCTTCTGGTCTCAGTGTTTATTGTGCTCATTTTATTGTGCTTCACAGATACTGTTTTTTACAAATTGAAAGATTGTGGCAACCCTGCATCCAGCAAGTTTATCAGCGCCATTTTTACAACAGCATGTTCTCACTTTGTGTGTCTGTCACATTTTGCTAATTCTCACTATATTTCAAGGTTTTTCGTGATTTTACACTTAATAGACTACAGTATAGCATAGAATAACTTTAATATACACTGGTAAACCAAAAAATTGTTTGAATTGCTTTATTGCAATATTTGCTTTATTGCTGTTGTCTGCAACTGAACACACAGTATCTCCAAGGTATGCTTTACCTTTTTATATTCCTGCTTTCAATTCCTTTGTGTGTATACCCAGAACTGGAATTGTTGGATCTTACAGTATCTTTTTTCTTTTCTTTTTTTTAAGAGTAGCAAAGTCTTAAATAAAACTTGTTGGTTTAATTCAACATTGTTTGGAATCTTTGGCAAATGAAAGGTTTTATGATTTTATATTATTTATTTGGATCAGAGTCATAGTGACCCCTCTTTGGGTTTCCAAGGGGATATTGCTATGGAAGTAGATTGCTGAACCTTCCTTCCAAGGAGTGGCTAGTGGGTTTGAACCACCAGCCTTCTGGTTAGCAGTCAGATGCCTTAGGCACTACGCCACCAGAGCTCCCTAGCAAATAATAGTTCACATCAAAAGTATAATACCTGAATACATCTCATTTTGGAAGAATGTAATTTTTTTTTTAATTTACCAAATTGTTTATTGACTTGTAACTAAGTCATGCTAAACTGCCACTGAAATTGTTCACTTTATTATTTTTTTGTGTGTGTGATTTGAGTGAAAGTCTGTAGAGCAATTTCATTTTCCATATAATAGTTCATACACATTTTGTTTCATGACATTGATTGCAATCCCCATCACATCACAGCTCTCTTCCCATTTCTTCTGTGGTTATATTTTCACTGTGTCCTTCTTTCTTACCCTCTGAGCTATCTCCCTGTGCAAATACTGCCTTTCTGATCTCCCATGGTTGATCTAAGGAGTGTCACCTATCTGGTGTAATGTTTATCTTATCCACGTGTCTATTGTTTGGCTGGAAGCCATGGAAGTGAGTTCAGTTCAAGGCCCAAAGGGTGTCTAGGGGCCATAATCTTAGGGGTTTCACCAGTCTGGTCTTTTTTATGGTTTTGAGTTTTGTTCCACATTTTTTCCCCCACTCTCCAGGTTTCCTGTTTCGATCCCTTTCTGAGTAGTTGACAGTGGTAGCCGGTCACCATCTAGTTCTTCTGGTCTCAGGGTCATGTAGGCTGAGGTTCGCATGTTCCACTCGTCCCTTGGACTAATTGTTTCCATGCATCTTTGGATTTCATCATTCTTCTTTGCTCTGGACAAGGAGAGACCAATTGTTGCATTTTAGATGTCCACTTGCAAGCCTTTAGGACCCAGTCTCTACTTCCACAGTAGAATGTAGAACAATATTTTTGTGTAGTATGTTATTCCAATTGGGCCTGTGGGCCCAGTGACTCAGTCCCTCTGGGTATTTGGCTGGGTCTAAGAAGTTGTCCTAACTCTGCTCCGTTATTGTTAGGTGCCGTCGAGTCAGCTCTAACTCATAGCGACCCTATGTACAACAGAACAAAATACTGTCCTGTCCTATGCCATCCTCACAATCTTTGCTATATTTGAACCCATCATTGCAGCCACTGTGTCAGTCCATCTTGACCTTTTACCTTGCCAAGCATGATATCCTTTTCCAGGATATCATGATAACGTGACCAAAGTAGGGGAAACGATGTCTGGCCGTTCTCACTTCCGAGGAACAAGGATAGGGCTATCCACTTCTTAAAAAACTGGTAACTGAAAACCTTATAAAATAGCAGCAAAACATTGTCTGATACATTACTGGAAAACTCTATGAAGAGCCGTGAAACATTGCCCCTTTAGCTCTATTATATATGTGGACTCTCTTATAGCACATACAAATAAGTATGTAGAAATATTATCTGCCACATTTATAGAGATCATGGGTATATTTCCTTTTGCCTAGATGTACCTGATCATTTAGCCTGTGTACCTAATGTATCCACTATAGGAAGAATGCAATTATAAGACTAATTATTTATCATCAGGCCAATACCAAATTTTATTTTTAAATCTCTTACTTTTTCTGTGTATCTGTTAGTCAGTCTTATTTTTAAGTAAATTGCCTATTTAAATGGAATTTTAAATACCAAATGAGTTTATTAATAGTATATTCCTTTTGTCTTTTTTAGATGGTGTTGTCTGAAAAGGTTAGTCAGCTGATGGAATGGACCAGTAAAAGACCTGTAATAAGAATGAATGGAGACAAGTTCCGTCGCCTTGTTAAAGCCCCACCAAGAAACTACTCCGTTATTGTCATGTTCACTGCTCTCCAACTTCATAGACAGTGTATTGTATGCAAGTATGAACTTTCAGCTATACTTTAAAATTAAATAACTCATAAAACAGAAGAACCAAATTAGTTAAGTGGATTCATCAATAATTAGTATGCATAGGCACTCTCGTGGTATAGCATTTAAGGCATTTGTCTGCTAAACTGAAAGGTCAGTGGTTCGAACCCACCAGTCACTCCACAGAAGAAAGATGAGGCAGTCTGCTTCTGTAAAGATTTACAGCCTTTGGAAACCCGGTGGGCCTAGCTATGAGTCAGAATCAAGTCTATGGCAATGAGTTTGGTTTTGGTTTTGACTTTACTCAAATGAAAAAAAAAAAACCCAATAGTAACACTTAATACTGTTTCTCTTTTATGGTCAATTCTTGGTTGTCTGTATTTGTTGTTGTGTGCTGTTAGGTCAATTATGACGCATAGTGACCCTATATGACAGAGTAGAAGTGCCTCATAACGTTCCCTAGCTGTAATTCTCAGGGCTTTGAACCAGTTCAATCATGGCTGACAAAGTAAAATTGGAACAAACCTGAATTTTTAAACTTTGGCTGAAGCAAAATGATACCTTTAACAGAAAACATTTAAGTCAAAGCCTTGGAATGGGAGGCTTGGAAGAGGCATAGTGAGCCCCATTAGGAGCCTGATGTGAGAAATTGGATTATTGCCAGGACTGTGGAGCGCATTCAAAGTGATGTCATTGGTTGCCATCTTCGAGTGGGTCACAACTGTTTTGGACTACTGGTGAAGAGATTTGGTTGCTATGCAACACGCATGTTGCACTTGTTTTTCAAGAGGAAGATTAAGTTTCTATCAGTGTATTGACCCATAATTTTCCCCTTCTTGTTATTGTTTCACCCACATTTTATATATTTGAGTCCATTCTGATTTCATCAGCCGTGACTAAATGAGGAAAAACTGGTTTGAAGCCCTGGTAAATTTTTGCAGGAGCAGATTGCCAGGTCTTTTTCTCCTGTGGAGCCACTGGAGGCTTTGAAGTGCTGACCTTTAGTGAGGGAAACAAAGAGCTTAGATAAGATATTGTGGTAGCTATCATAGGAATAATTTAAAAAATCAGATTTTTGCTTCAGCCAAATTATTTTATGAATTGGTATCCAGTTATATAAACATATGCCAATAGCATTGATATAGTGTTCTGTTATTTCTAAGTACTTTCAATTTCATATTCTTATTTTATCAAAACAATCCCAAAAGTTAGGTAAAGCAAATATTCCCCAATTTTTTGAAGAAATAGACTCCAAGAATTTAACTGGTATAGTCAAAGCTAGAGATACTTATTAATGGAATAATGGTGACTAACCTAAATTTGGATTATAAGAGAACAGAATTTTTTTTAAAAAAAGCAAAGATGCAGGATTTAGAAATTTTTCTTTTTTCTAGATTATTTTATAGTGAATGTGAGGCAGGAGAGGGAAATGAAGGAAACACTAACAATGCATCTTACAAACTTTCATGAAGCAGCAATTTACTGGTTTCATTTTACTGTTTCTGAATAAGCTTAGAAATAAAGATTTATTTTTCTTTAAACAAAAACACCATGGATAATTCAAAATAGCAGATATTAAAAAGAAAAACAGTTTTTACTTTTTACATGTGTTTTAATTTATACTTTTAGATTGGTATGTATCATCTGGGAATTCACTTTACATGAAATGACAAAACCAAGTTAGTAAGAACTTGGAGACTCTCCAAAACTGGCAGCCTGGGCAGTGGGAAAGAATTTACAGCCTTCTTTCAGAATAGTGTGTGATGCTATCCTAAGCCTTAGTAACCTTTTTCAAGGGATTTTCTCCCTGGAAGTGGGGATAGTTAAGGTGTTTGATTATAAAGTGCTTATTTTTTTGTGGGCATTTGCTGAGTATGAATCAAAAGTTTTTTTCTTGTTGTTTTGTTTTTTAATAAAAGTTAATAGAAGAAGGAAAAAGAATAATTGATATTAACTATGAATAAACTTAGTCTAGAATTACTCCCAATTCAGTCTATTCACTCATTAGCAATCAAGAATGTACAAAAATGTCAAGGAATAAGCACAAATTCCTTAATAATTTTATCTTAAGTACAAATTACTGGAATTCTTACTAAGTTGATTCCTTACTGATATCTTGGTGTCTTACATTCTATAACCAAACTTAAAATTAGTTTAGATATTCCTAAGCTCATTCACCACCTAAATTTACCAACTAAAAGTGACAGCAATGTGTGCAATACATTTGGTGTTGTTGAGATGAGAAGTGTATGAGGGATGCCCTACTCATATCTTATTTGGGAAATGAGTTATACACGTGACACTTTATCTGGCAATATAAGGCAATTTATGATTAAGTACCAAATGAAGTATATACATAATAAATATTATAAAATTTCAGGAAGGACATGTAACAAGAGTGGTTAAGATTGGCCTAATGGAAGAGAGAAAATTTGTGCTAGGCCTACACAAGATGCATCAGATTTAGATAGATGCAGGTTATTCTTGTTAGAAGCAACTATGTATGTGGTGGTACAGAGGCACTAGTAGACAGGGTTCTGAAATTAAGAGATCCTGTTTGAGATTGCTTAGTGGTGAGGCTTTATTTGGAGGTAGATGATTTAAAAAAAAGAAAACTTTAATAACCAGTGAAAGAGCTTTGAGACTTTAGTCTGAAGGTAATAGAAAAGCAGTAACAATTTCTGAGAAGAGCAAGGGTTTCAGGAAGTAGTCACTTAGGAAGACTGATCTATATTGTGGTGTAAGAAGGATTGGAGGGACAGAGAATAAAGTCAGTATTTTAATATCCTAATGTCATATATTAAGTATCTGACTTTAGATGATAACAGTGGAAATAAGCAGGAAGGAATGGAGTTAAAAGATAATCACAGATGAAGAATTTACACATCTTGAAACCAAAAGCACTTGGGAAATAAGGGAAAAGTCAAAGATGACTTGAGATTTTAATTAATTTGAATTCCCTAGACACTTATCTTTCACCTAGTAATTTGTTTGACTATATTTTAATTTACTAGGTAGTATGTGTGCTTTAGGTTTTTTTAAATTGATTAAAATTGTATTCCTACTTTCTCTGGGTGAAAACACTTCTATATTCTCTTTGAACTCTAAAAATAATTTAGAATATTAAAGACTGTTGCAGAGACAATTATCCAGATTTTCCAGTGACCACTAAAAGCTCTAGAATGGGTGTCTTAGTTATTTAGTGCTGCTATAACAGAAAGACAACAAATGGGTGGCTATAATTAACAAATTTATTTTCACACAGTTTTAAAAAGCCCACTGCTACCAAGTTGATTCTGACTCATGGAGACCCCTGTAGGGTTTCCAAGGTTGTAAATCTTTATGGAAGCAGACTGCCTCATCTTTCTCCCATGGAATGGCTGATGGGTTCTAACTGCTGACCTTTTGATTAGAAGCCCAATGCTTTAACCACTGTGCTACCAGAGATCATAGTTTAGGAAGCTACAAGCCTGAATTCAAAGTGCCTGCTCTGAGGAAAGAGTTTCTTTCTTTGTTGGCTCTGGAGGATGGTCCTTATCTCTTCAGCTTCTGCTTCCTGGATCCTTGAAGATCTTTGTGTGTCTAGGCATCTACCATACACCATCTCTCCTCTATTTACTCGTATAATCTCTTTTTTTATCTCAAAAGAGATCAGCTCAAGATAAGATTCTAGACTACTACTACTACTAATAGTAATAAAAACCTCACTGCCATCAGGACGATTCGACTCACAGCAACCACTCCTTGGGTTTCCGAGGCCCAATCTTCCTTCCGAGGAGTGGCTGGTGGGTTTGAACTGCCAGCCTTCTCGTTAGCAGTCACATGCCTTAGGCACTATACCACCAGAGCTGCCTACTGCCTCATTAATATAATAAAGACGACCTGTTCTCAAATGAGATTATAGCAGAGGGATAGAGGTTAAAATTTATAACACATACCTTGAGGGAACATAATTCAGTCCATAACAATGGGCAACAGGCACAGAGTATGAAGTGGAGTCATGTAATTACTACTTTCTGATAAAATCGCCAACACTTGAGCAAAGGTTTCTCTTTTGCCAAAGCAATGACTGTATCTCCCAAGGTTTATCCATAACTGTGTCAGACAAACATGATTTACTTGTCATTTTTATAAAATATTTTCCCCCACTGGAAAAACATTGCTATTGCTTATTTGGATCTATTTTACTGCTGATTTTAAGAAAAGATTGCTTTTAAAATTTGCTTTATATGCTGTGTTCAAAAATCTGATTGCATACAGGCAAGCTGATGAAGAATTCCAGATCCTGGCAAACTCCTGGCGATATTCCAGTGCCTTTACCAACAAGATATTTTTTGCTATGGTGGATTTTGATGAAGGCTCTGATGTATTTCAGATGGTAAGATCTTTGGTTTATTCTATTAATAGGAGTCGGTTAAATCTGGACAAAGTAGGATACAAAAAGTTAATACTACAGGTGTTATATAAGATCTGTAGTAGATGGTGAACTAAAAGGCAACCATGAGCTAACCATGAAATCTAAGTGTCAGTGCTAACCTGTTAGAATATAAAAATTGGATAGTATCTATCAAGTAGTTTTTCAAATCACAGTATGAATCCTACCATTATGCCACCAATATGTAATTTTGTGGTCACATTAAAGTACTTAATAGAACCAGGTACCTGTCTTTACCCCCTTGCCTCCTGTCTTTATTTGTTTATTTATATTGTAATTTGGGTGAAATTTTACAGAGCAAATTGACTTTCCATACAACAGTTCACATACACTTTGTCTCATGACATTGACCACATATCACAATGCAACAGCTTCCCTCCCACTTCCTTCCAATAGTTACCTCTTCCCTGTGTCCATCCCTTCATGCACTC
>NW_006922310.1:756521-757092 GCF_000298275.1 Orycteropus afer afer | reverse complement strand
TTTCATTCTCGTTTGATTCAAGGAATTTTCGAATTTCAATTTTGATTTCTTCTCTTACCCAGTCTTTCTCAAGGAAGGTGTTGTTCAGTTTCCATATGTTTACTCTTTTTCTGTTGCTCTTCTTATTGTTGATTTCTAGTTTGATAGCATTATGATCTGAGAAGATGCATTGCAGTATTTCAATGTTTTTAAATTTATGAAGGCTTGCTTTGTGGTCTAACATATGGTCTATCATCGAAAATGTTCCATGTGCACTGGATAAGAATGTATATTGTGCTGCTGTTGGGTGAAATGCTCTGTTGATGTCTATAAGGCTAAGTTGCTGGAGTGTATTTTTTTAGCTCTTCTGGATCTTTGTTGAGCTTCTTTCCAGTTGTTCTATCTTTCAAAGAAAGTGGTGTATTAAAGTCTCCCACTATGACTGTGGGGTCATTTATTTGGCTTTTCAACTCTTTTAAATTTTGATTTATGTATTTTGGGGCTCTTTCATTGGGCCCATAGATATTTATTATGGTTATATCTTCATGTTCAATTAATCCTTTAATTATTATATAATGTCCTTCCTTGTCTC
>NW_006922310.1:755981-756421 GCF_000298275.1 Orycteropus afer afer | reverse complement strand
ATAAACAGCCCTTCTTCCTCCCATGATTGTTCTCTCCAGGTAAATGTTCAACTCATATGCCTGTCTTTTGCTTGGCTGGAAGCCACAGGTGTGGGTTCAATGCCAGACCTGATGGGCAGCTAGGGGCCATAGTCTCAGTGGTTCCACCAGGCTCTATTGGAACAGCAAACCTGGTGACCTCCGCTTTTTTTTCCAAATAATTTTGAGTTTTGTCCACATTGTTCTTACTTTTTATCCAGGATCTCCTACATAGATCCCCTTCCAAGTGGTTGACATTGGCAGCTGGGCACCATCTAGTTCTTCTGGCATCATAGTTGTATAGGCTGCAGATTGGATGGTGTACCAATTGCTAGGAATGATTGTATCCATGAATTTTTGTTTTTCTTCATTCTTCTTTGGTCTGGACAAGGACAGACCCATCATTGCAACTAGATGGCAGC
>NW_006922310.1:754896-755598 GCF_000298275.1 Orycteropus afer afer | reverse complement strand
TTACCTTCACTGACAACACAGTACTGTATGTGCAAAAGGGTTCATCTTTGTTGTCTGTACCTCCCATGTACCTCTCTCTGTCTTCCTCTTTCTCAATGCCACCATATTGATCACTCACATTTGGTATATTGCCCTTCTCTTCACCCAAATCAGTACATATCTCTATCTGTCTAACAGTGTTCCCTCCCCTCTCCTCCCCTTTCATCCCCTCCCCTCCCCTCTTACCCCTGGTAAACAACAAAGAAAATTTCCTTCCATAGATAAACCTTTCCTTGACTTTTATAATAACGGACGAATACAATATTTCTCCTTTTGTGATTGACTTATTTCACTCAGCATAATGTCCTCCAAGTTCATCCACGTTATGTGGTGTTTTGCAGATTCTAAATTACTCTTTAGCATTGCATAGTATTCCATTGTGTGTATATACCATAGTTTGGATATCCATTCCTCAGTTGATGGACACCTAGGTTGTTTCCATCTTTTGGCTGTTGTAAATTGTGCTGCGATGAACATGGGTGTGCATATGTCTGTTCTTGTCATGGCTCTCACTACTTTAGTATACATATCTAGTAAAGGAATGGCTGGGTCAAATGGTATTTCTAATTCCAACTTTTGAAGGAATAGCCATGCTGCTTTCTACAATGGTTGTACCATTTTACAATCCCACCAGCAGTGTATGAGAGTCCCAATCTCTCCACA
>NW_006922310.1:745696-750284 GCF_000298275.1 Orycteropus afer afer | reverse complement strand
TAATTCCGTGGATACTGCCTCAGAAACGCGAGGAGGGGTCAGTATGAGTCAGAGATGACTCAATGGCACATAACAACATAAGCTGACATGTTGTAAGGATAGCAATTAATGTCACAGAAAAAAACTATAAATTGTTGAATGGTGTGGTGGTTTAGTTTGTGTGTCAACTTGGTTGGGCCTGGTTTACTGGCTGGGCAACTGAATGTAGTTATTCCTCATGGTTAGATTGGTAATTAACTCCATGATGGAATCTATTGGAACACCTGAAAAGCTGCTATTGGTTTGTGATCTCCTTCCCATATATAAGAAACAGCTTTTGGAATGGTCTCTAGCTTATGGCATGTTTGAACCCTGCATGTAGCTGAGTCATTGTTCAGCAATCTAACATGCTCTGCCAATCTTAGGACTTTCAATGGACTTGAATTAATGGCCTGTTGTGTGGTTTGGCAACATAGGGACTGTGCCTTTTTTACTTGTCAACCTTGGTCTTGTCAGTCTCAGCAGTCAGCCGCTGTCAGAGTGAAGAAAAGTCTCTAAGTTCAGTGGGCTGGGAACAGGAGGCAGAGTTGAAGCCCAAGGTTGAGGGGCTTTCATCCAGCACCTAGAGCCTGGTACTTTGAACTTGGACTTAAAGCCTCCAAACTGTAAGAGAATAAACATGTTTGTTCAAGGCATCCCATTTGTGGTATATTCTTGTCAGAGTGGTACTAGGTAACCAGAACAAATGAGAAACTAAGTTGCTGTTTAAACTTTGACCTAAAATACAATAAATTGTTTAAAGGAAAAAAAAAGTGCATGGCATAATATGGTTATGAGAAAGGCAGTCTTTTGTGGTTGGAGTAAAGAGCATTGAAGAGAAGAGGACTAAAACTACTATTTCCAATAGTATGTTCCATGGTATCTGGTCAAAATACTATATTAAATGATCCATAAATTTGGGAAATCTTCTGTATCTGTGTTATTTGGTTCCTCTTTTCTTTGTTGAAGCATTCGGTTCCCCTTTTCTTCATTGAAGAGGGTCTATGCAATCTTTCTGCCTATTCTGCCATCTAACTGGAACTTCTATTCTTGACTTTTTATAAAAGTAGTAGTATACATTATTTAGGAGTTCTGGTAGCATAGTGCCTAAGGTATTTGACTGCTAACCAGAAGGCTGATGGTTCAAACCTACCAGCCACTCCTCAGAAGGAAGGTTGGGCAATCTCCTGTAGTGATACCGCCTCGGAAATCCAAGAAGGGGTCACTGTAAGTCGGATCCAACTCGACGGCAGTGCGTTTTTGTTGTTGTTGTTGCTTTTGTACCTTATTTGTCCTGTTATGACTGACTGATTTCACTCTCCATCGGAGGTGACTTAATGGCACCTAAGAACAATAACAACAGTTTCAGTCCTCTAGATTCATCCATGTTACATTTCATGGACTTGTCATTATTCTTTATCATTGTGTAATATTCTGTTGTATGTATGTATGTACCAGAGTTTGTTTTATCCATTCATCTATTGATAGACACTTAGGTTGTTTCCTTCTTCTTACTATTTTAAATATTGCTGCTGTGAACATGGCTGTGTATATGTCTATTCATGTAACTGTTCTTATTTCTCAAGAATATATGCCTAGGAACGGGATTGATGGATCATAGATTTTCTGTTTCTAGCTTTTTGAGGAAGTCCCATACTATTTTCCATAGTGTATATATTTCCATTTTACAATCCCATTAGCAATGCATAAGAGTTCCATTCTCCCTACAAACTCACCAGCATTTTTTGTTTTCTGTTTTTTTCATCAGTGTGTTTGAATAATTTCTCTTAGAAAGATCAGCACAGGGCCTGTCCCTATGAGGCAGAGATGAAAGATTTCCCGAATGTCCAGCTTTTCCAAACTGCCCTGCCACTCTTTCATCTCTGACATTAACTCCTCTTTCTGCCCTCAATAATCTGCCTCCTATCTAAAGATTCCATAGTTCACTGTCATGTCTCACAGAACTCACAGATTCTCAAGGAAACGGTTCACGTCTTGGTGGTGGAGGCTGGGAGGCTGGCACGTCCCAGTTCTTTGGGTAGGTCTGGAGGATTTTGCCAACTCACGTGGTTGCAACAGTTGGTGAACCCAAATCAGCAGGTCAGATGACGGCTGCTATCTCAAGTGAGGGAGCTCTGGTGGCATAGTGCCTAAGGCGTTTGACTGCTAACCAGAAGGCTGGTGGTTCAAACCTACCAGCCACTTGGGTTGCTATCAGTCGGATCCCACTCCAGAGCAGTGAGGTGTTTTTTTTGTTGTTTGTTTTTTTAATCTCAAGTCCAGGGGTCAGACGATGAGGAACCAAATGCAGAACCAGAGCAAGAGAGAGCAAACACTCCCAGGATATTAACCTGTTGTTGTTGCTATGTGCTGTCGAGGTGGACTCAACTCATAGTGACCCCTCCTTGGGTTTCCGAGGCAGTATCACTAATCACTACAGAAGTAGATTGCCCAACCTTCCTTCTGAGAAGTGGCTGGTGGATTTGAACTGCCAGCCTTCTGTTTAGCAATCAAGTGTCTTAGGCACTGAGCTACCAGAGCTCCTAAACAGGCATAGAGAATAGGATTTACAATACATCACAAAATAGGTGGTGACTTGAGTCACACCCTCTGGCAAGGTGAATCTCAAGATACATTCTACCCTAAACAGAGATAGGGATTAGGATTTACAATACATCACAAAATGGAGGATGATGGCTAGAAGGGCCATATTAAGCAATTCACTGTGCTGCAAGTGCCATTTTTGCAGGGATGAAATGGTATCTCATTGTAATTTTGATTTGCATGTGTCTAATGGCTAATGATTGACAGCAACTCTTCATGTGTTTGTCAGCTGCTTGCATGTTGTCTTTGGTGAAGCTCTATCTTCTTTTTTGCTGATAGTTCTTTTCCTACAACATGAAGTATTTTTTGTCCCTCCTCTCAAAATTCTACTTACTCATTAAGCCTCATTTCAGATACATTCTTGAGGTCTTTTCAAATCCTCCACATGAAACGTGAGTCACCCCTTTTCTTGTAACAGTACTTTCTTTGTATTATACACTCATCTACATTCTATCTTACAAAAGAATTAGCCCCATAGTTGTTTGACATTCCCTCTTAGAGTATAATTATTTACTAGTGGTTAGGACCAACATCCTGTAGCTAGGAGTGCTAAGCACTTTATGGCTGCTTAGTAAATGTTGAACAAATGGCTTAATGTTCTCATTTTACAGTCTGTCATTGTGCTATTCATAGTCCAGTCTCCCATGGTCATCTCTATAGAACAAAATAAATATGTTAGGCAGGAATATGTTAGAACAGGAGGTCTGCCTGCCCTGAGGGCAGGCATGAAGGGAGGAGAAAAGGAAGAGAGAGGTGGAATATTTAAGAAAGTTAATGAGCTAGCACCTGTAAATCTCTGCCAACTGCTTGTGAGATTTAGTCAATTAAAGTGAAGCAGAACAACCACAGACCTGGGAGTATTTAAGGAGGTTAATGAGCTAACACCTGCAACTGACTGCCTATAAGATTTGGCCAATTAATCGGGGTCCTGTCACTCAAGAGGACTAGCCCCACCTTGAGAACACCCCTTTCAGGAAGTATAAAAACCAGTAAGTTAGGCTGTTGGGTGTCTTTCTGTTCTGCAGGAAAGACCAGTCTCCACTGTTTGGGAGACACTCCTTGTTTTTAAGGACCCTTCCCACTCACAGGATGAGGTCTGTTTCTCCTATGGAAACATACTCTAGCTTTCAGTAAAGGCTTGTATGCTTGTTTGATTGACACTGTGTTAGCTTGTGTGATTGACATCTTATTAAATTAGTTTGTCAAGCCGCTGCCATGGAACACCACTGCTTGCTTGCGGATCACTTGGGGATGCTTGCTTGTGGATTATTCACTTGTAAAGATTGTTTTCACAAGTAGGGTGAAGCCAGGAAAAAGGGGCTTCTTCCCCCCAATAGCAAGTATATTTATAAAATATGCTGTAACCTGAAAGAACTGAAGAAAAACTTTAAGCCTTGAGTTGCAATATTGAAGGATTCTATGGGCGAAATATTGAATGATGCAAGAAACATCAAAAGAAGGTGGAAGGAATACACGGAGTCACTGTACCAAAGGAATTGGTCAATGTTCATCCATTTCAGGAGTTAGCATATGGTCAAGAACCAGTGGTATTGAAGGAGGAAGTCAAAGCTACACCAAAGGAATTAGCAAAGATCAGGGCTCCAGGAATTGACGGAATACCCATTGAAATGTTTCAACAAACAGATGCCCCACTGGAGGCACTAACTCGGTTATGCCAAGAGATTTGGAAAACAGCTACCTGGCCATGTGACTAGAAGAGATCCATATTTGTACCCATTTCAAAGAAAGGTGATCTCACAGAATGTTGAAATTATCAAACAATATCATAAATATCACATGCAAGTAAAATCTTACTGAAGATAATTCAAAGACGGTTGCAGTAGTGTATTGACAGAGAACTTTTAGAAATGCAAGCTGGATTCAGAAGAAGACATGGAATGAGGGATATCATTGCTGATGTCAGATGGATCTTGGCTCAAAGCAAAGAATACCAGAAAGATGTTTA
>NW_006922310.1:743604-744821 GCF_000298275.1 Orycteropus afer afer | reverse complement strand
ATGCATCTTGGAAGCGAAAGTGGCCCAACTTTGTCTCATCTACTTTGGTCATGTTGTCAGAAGGGACCATTCCCTGGAGAATGATATCATGCTTGGTAAAGTGGAGGGTCAATGAAAGAGGGAAAAGCCCTCAACAAGGTGGATTTACACAGTAGCTACAATGATGGGCTCGGGTATAGTAAGGATTGTGGAGCTGGCAGTGTTTTGTTCTGCTGTACGTAGGGTCACTATGAGTCGGAGGTAACTGGATTGCACCTAGTAACAACAATAAGGTGTAACCTAACTGATCAATGCATTTAAGCTTTATTTTGTCAGAGGAAATAATTTCTAGAGTTTCAGCATTGCTTTCTCATTCTCTACAATTCAAGCTGGATTGTTTTAGAAATTAAAAATTGTAATTCCATTCATTTTAGCAAGGTACACGTGAAGAACAATTGTATTGATTTACAAAATACAAAGCTGAATATTTTCTATCTCAAATAGTGTTTAATATGAATTCCTGTTACTCCATTTTAGAGTCAAAGGTATAAGGAAGGCAGCTGTGGAACAAAGGAAAATCTTTCTCCAAGTAACAGTGTCATACACCACAGTATACAAAAGTTAAGTTTGGATGCAAAGTGATATATACCAAAAATCGTGTATCTTATTTGGGCTCATAAAAAATTTTCAAAGCTTACAAGATACTTTTCATTTTTTTTCTTAAGTAGTTTTTTGTTGTGTTTTAGTGAGGGTTTACACAGCAGTGTAGGCTGCTATTCAATAATTTCTATACAGGTTGTTTAGTGATATTTGTTACTTTTTTTTCCCCCACATCTTATTTGGGAGCTGTGGTAGCGTAGTGCCTAAGGCACTTGACTGCTAATCAGAGGGCTGGCGGTTCAAACCCACCAGCCACTCTTCAGAAGGAAGATTGGGCAATCTACTTCCGTAGTGATACCGCCTCGAAAACCCGACTCGATGGCACATAACAACAATAACACATCTTATTTATTTTGTTGTTGTTGTTAAGAATATACACAGCAAAACATATACCAGTTCAACAGTTTCTACATATACAATTCAATGACATTGATTACATTCTTCCAGTTGTGCAACCATTCTCACCTCCTTTTCTCTGTTCTTCTTCCTTAATTAACATAGAATCACTGTCCTTCAAGATTCCTATTTAATCTTTTGAGTTGCTGTTGTCATTAACCCCATATAGATAGTTGCTAAAA
>NW_006922310.1:740185-742489 GCF_000298275.1 Orycteropus afer afer | reverse complement strand
CTACTCACCAAAGTAGGAGGTGGAACAATGTTTTGTATAGTACGTTATGTCAATTGAGCTTGATGTCCCCACCGACTATGGTCCCAAGCCTGCAGGTTCAACTGCTCGGTCCCTCTGGGTAGCTGGCTGTGACCAAGCAGTGACCACAACCTTGCCCCTTATGACTGATCATTCTAAGGAGTTTATCTACTTAATTTAAATGTTTACCTTATATGCCTGTCTATTGTTTGGCTAGAAGCCACAGGAATTAGTTTAGTTCCAGGCCTGAAGGCTAACTAGGGGCATGTTCTTGGGGATTTCACCAGGCTCTATTAGACCAGTAAGCCTGTTCTTTTTTTATGATTTTGAGTTTTGTTGCACATTGCTCTCCCACTCTATCCAGGATCTCCTGCACTGATCCCTTTCGAAGTGGTTGATAGTGGTAGCCAGTCACCATCTCATTCTTCTGGTCTCATGGTCATATAGGTTGAGGTTCTCATGGTCCACTAGTCCCTTGGGCTAATTGTTTGCTTGTGTCTTTGGTTTTCTTCATTCTTCTTTGCACTGGATGAAGAAAGACCAATTGTTGCAGCTTGATGGCTGCTTACAAGGCAAAGCTTACAAGATAAATATTTTTAATAGTTTAATGTATTTTAATAGCAAACTTATGGGAACAGCATAGAAGACAGACAACATTAAAAACATGTACTTACATGTAGGACAACTGAGAAAAGTACATTGAATGGATGGACTCTGCTGTATGACAAAAATGCTACAAATAACTTTTAGTTGTCATCAGTAAGGAATTTACTTGTTTTTTAAAAAAATCCAAATGCTAACATTATCCAGAAAAATTTAACCAGTTTCATTATAGTTGTTATAAAGTTGAATCACTGAAACTTGTTCACTGAAACATTTTAACTTGCATTAATGCTTTATGTCCCTGCATTTATATTAAAAATTCACACATAAATGAAAATGGAAAAACTGCCACTACCTGATTTTTGTGCCCTATTTTTCCATTTGCAACCATATACTTAGGTACTTTTTGACTCATGGGAGAGAAATATCTAACATTCAGAAATACCAATAACAGGAAGAGGAGAATGTTTTTTTAAAGAATGAAATGTTTTCCATCATTCTTAAGCACATTCTCCATGTATGTGGTGTGCTAGTTGGATATATTTTGGCAGAAGTGTTATGTTTGTCATGGATAGCACACAGGTTAGTGTCTTCAAAAAGGCCAGCCAGATAGGCCTCACTTGACTCCTGCAAAGCACCAATAGCTGCGCTCTAGAAGCACTGATCTGTTTTGAAGTTCTGAGCAGTTTCTTGCACTAGATGCTGGAAGGGAAGTTTGTGAAGCAGAAGTTCAGTGGGCTTCTGATAATATCTAATTTCACAGAGTGCCACAGTACCAGGCCTGTAACAAGGTTTCTTCACCCCCCCAGTAGGGGGTGCACTCTTCTTAGCCAGTTGCTTCCTAGGTACTTTACCACTAGCTGATTTGCTGGCAGTTTGTCTTGTAAAAACTATGGTTTAGCAACCTCCTCACTTACCCTGGGAGCTCTGGTGGCATAGTGCCTAAGGTATTTGCTGACTAGAAGGCTGGTGGTTCAAACCCACCAGCCACTCCTCTGAAGGAAGGTTGGGCAATCTACTTCCATAGTGATACTGCCTTGGAAACCCAAGGAGGGGTCGCTATGAGTCAGGTTCGACTTGATGGCCATGAGTTTGAGTTTTAGTCACTTACCCTCCCTCTTCTTCAGCTGGAGCTCTGCAAGCTGTGGGTGGTGTTGGCATTAGAAAGGGCCGGAGGCGCAACAACAAACATCACGAGATATTTTTAAAGAACTGACTTGTTATAAAGATATTTTACTAGTAACTGTGGGAATATAAATTACAATGATACACCTTTTTTTCACTGATCAGATCAGCTGTTTGCAAGGATATGGGAAAATGAGATTATTTCCTACATAGATTAAAGGTACAAATTGATATAGCCACTTTGAAGGGCAATTTGACTATATTCATTTTAGTTTCAAACATTCCTGTCCTATGACCTAACAATTTCACTTCTAGTTATCTGCCCTACAGAAGAAGCACTTTAACATGTGTACAGTGAGATATGTATAAGGATGTTCCTTGTAATGTTATTTTCAGTTGGGGAAAAAAACCCTAAAAGTCTAACAATAACTTAATTTCTTAATGAATTATGAGAGTGAGGTTGATATAGATGTTGTTGTTGTTGTTAAGTGCCGTCGAGTCGTTTCCGACTCATAGCGACCCCATGCACAGCAGAACGAAACACTGCCCGATCACGCA
>NW_006922310.1:713931-714422 GCF_000298275.1 Orycteropus afer afer | reverse complement strand
GTTGAAGAGGGTCTGTGCAATCCTTCTGCCTAGTCCGCCATCTTGCCCCGCCTCCCAGGAAACATTTAAATGTTTCATTTTTACTGGTATAATTTTAAACAGTCTATGATTTATAGAAAAGTGTTACTCAGTGAGTAAGAAAGCAATAGTTACTCAAAGTTGAGGGTCATTATGACAGTTTACAGTTGTAGCTGGCTTTATATGTGTGTTATTACATTCTCTTCAATGTCACAGCAGATTACTTTCAGTCCAAGCTAATTTTTCCTTTCTCACATCTGAAAATTGATGCCTTTGTAAGCTGCAAGGATAAATCTGAGTGACATCAGATAGGCAAGAGTCTATTTTTATTTTTTTATTGTGATTTGGATGAAGATTTACACAGCAAATTCACTTTTCATATAGCAGTTCACATATACTTTGTCTCATGACATTGACCACAGTTTAACACAATGCAACAGCTCCCCTCCCACTTCCTCCCCATAGTTAGCTCT
>NW_006922310.1:708693-713697 GCF_000298275.1 Orycteropus afer afer | reverse complement strand
TGTTCCACATTGTTCTCCCTCTCTATCCAGGATCTCCTACATAGATCCCCTTCCAAGTGGATGACAGTGGTGCCTAGCTAGGCACCATCTAGTTCTTCTGGTCTCATAGTCGTATAGGCTGCAGATCTATCATCAGATAGGCAAGAGTCTAAATGTCATATAGTGTTACTGATCATAGTTTCCCTACCTGAATATATAAGCAGTGGCTCTGGTACAAATCAACAGGCTGAACAAGATGTTACCTTGTTCCTAGAATTGTGCTTCTTATCCAACATGTCTTGACATTGATATTCTGCTAAGCCAGGGACACAGTGGGTAAATCCTACCTTCATTGCTAATTGCATGGTGTAGACCAGCATGAATCCTGTCCAGTCCTTACTTTCTACTTCTCCATTCTGTTGCCAGCTGCTTACGCAGCACAATCTCACTCTAACCCTAGACATCCAGAGCTTGGTCAGAGATCACAAGTTATATGGACACCATCTTTCAGATTACCTACCCATGCAGCGAGACCCTAATCACTCAGAGCTAGGTCAGAGCTCATGCATTTGAAGGACATCTTCTTTTGGACTGCCAAATAGACTCCAGCTCTTGCTGGCTCTCACTGCCCTTGTGAGTTCTTGAATTCCTTGGAACATCTCATAATCTCAAGGAGATTATACCATACTTATGCCTACAGCTTTATTACAACCACAAAGAATACAACTGAAGAGAGATACAGGGTGAGGTCTAGAAGGAGTTGCAGCATGGAACTGCTGTGTCCCAAAGAGGGATGTGCTGCCCTCTCCTGTGCATGGTCACCAGCCAGGAATCTTCTTTGAGTCTGAGGGTTCAGGGTTCTTATCTATCTCCCACATGACCATAATAGATTACATCATGCCTTGTGTGGTTTAATCAGCATTGGGTTACCAGGTGGTCCCTCTTGGTCTGGTCAGCTCCTATTAATTAGTCCCAGGTATTAGTATGGCTAGAAGGAAGCAACAACAAAGACAAAATTGCTTTCTGCATAGTAATTTCACCTTCTGCAGATATATTGGTATCATTTATAGCACAGGCTATTGGAGAATTTGCCCAATAAATTGGTAAATTCATTTGCTCTGCCTTCTCATCATCTAGATGATTAGAGGTCGTCTTAATAACAGTGATCTGAAGATGGTACAGGACTGGACAGTGTTTCATTCTGATACACATAGGGTTGCTAGGAGTCGGGACCAACTCTGTGGCATCTAATAACAACAGTCCAACCTTTATTATATTGAAAATGGGTTGTACTAACTAAAATAGGCTAAGAACTCAGAAAATGATTATAATCAATATGCATAAATTTAAGAAACAGTTTTTTCTGATTATAAAAGTAATACATGGCCATGTAGATATAACAATTGGTCTCTCTTCATCTGGTGCAAAGAAAACCAAAGACACATGAAAACAGTTAGTCCAAGGAATTAGTGGGCCATGTGAACCTCAGCCTACATGACCATGAGACCAGAAGATGTAGATGGTACCTGGCTACCACTGTCAGTCACTTGGAAAGGGGTTCAGTGCAGGGGATCCTGGATAGAGTGGGAGAAAAATGTGGAACAAAACTCAACATCATAAAAAAGACCAAGCTTATTGGTCTGATAGCGACTTGTGAAACCCCAGAGACTGTGGCCCCTACTTACCCTTCAGGCCTGGAAGTCACTCCTTGTGGCTTCCAGTCAAAGTAAAGACAAGCATTTAAGGTGAACATTTATACCAGGTAGTTACACTCCTTAGAACAATTGATCATGGGTGATCAAAAGGGCAGTGTTTGCACAGGGAGATAGCTCAGAGGGCAGGAGTGCATAGGAAAGGACACAGTGAAAAGGTAACCAGAGGGAGGAAGTGAGAAGACAGCTGTTACATAAGGCGATTGCAATCAATGTCATAAAGTAAAATGTGTGTGAATTGTATGGAAAATGAATTTGCTCTGTAACCTTTCTCCCCTCCCCCCCAAAAAAAAACCTGTGTAAAAAGTTTTTTTTTTAAAAAAAGACATATTCCTTAAAGAAAATTTAGAAAATACCAATAAGTTCAAAGAAAAAATTGAAAACTAGTGGAAATATCACCTTTAGTAAATGTTTGAATGTCTCTCTCCCAGTTTTATTTTACTTTGTCAGTTTTAAAATTTTAAGGCAAACATTCTGGGAAAAAAAAGTGACTCTTCGTTTTAATTTGGAAAAACAGTATTTCTAAAAAACAATTTTTTCTTATCTAATATGGCAGTTAAGGGCATTGGTGGTTCAAAATTCTTGTCTTACAGATTCAGTTTTGGGCCAGTGTACCTCAAGTGTAGCCACCATCCGCCAGTAGATCCTTGTGTATTGTTGTGATGCTGCCATGTAGTGAATTACATGGTATGGCTTATCTTGCCATAGTCTTTGTACCTCCCACCAGATTATTGGGTGGAACCATGCAAATATGTGTCAAACTCACTGCCATCGAGTCGGATCTGACTCATACCCACCCCTTTTTGGGTTTCTGAGGCAGTATCACTGTGGAAGTAGATTGCCCAACCTTCCTTCCGAGGAGTGGCTGGTTGGTTTGAACCACCAGCCTTCTGGTTAGCAGTCAAGTGCCTTAGGCACTACGCCACCAGAGCTCCCATGTATGTATGTATGTATGTGTATGTGTGTGTGTGTGTGTGTGTGTGTGTGTAGCCCAAACCTTATGGCTTTTAAATCCTAGGATTTGATTTAAAAATGTTCATATATGGTTTGATGGGATAACAAATTACTATAACTTGGAAATTTTTTAGTATCTGGAAATGTACTCAAAAGTGTTCCATTAATAGTACTTTGAAATTGAGCAGTAAGCAAAAAGAGTAGTTAAAATTATTAAATGTTAATTGATTTGTGGTTTGTTGGACTTTTAGCTTTGTTCTAAATTTATATGTATGATTATATACAAGTTTAAGAAACAGATTTTTTTTTTTTTAGTTTTTCTTTCTAAAGGTTAAACTTTTACCTAAGGTTTCTCATACATTTGGAAAATATTGCAAACTTGCTGGAATATAGAATTTCTTGTAAATTTTGTGATTAATATGTAAAATACCCAGATTTTTCAGGTTTATATTTTTTCTTACTTTGTTTTTACTTTTTTTGGTAATGTTTGGGAAAGGTCAGGTAATATTTTCTGAGCATTTATTTTGCTGAATGCATGATTTGCCTAAGGAATACATAATACTGTACAAAGAGACATGCATAAAGATTATAAGACACTAAGTAATGTGTAGTGTAGGTATGATGGTGAGATAATGAAGGAAGCTATTTAACTATGTTCGGAACAGGGAATATTAGGGAAGGCTTAAACTCCTCTTCCCCTCTTTTTCACTGGACATGAAAACTAAAAACTCCAAGTCTACAGTTTCTATGTTGATTGCAAGTAGTAGAAGAGACTACTACTAAGCAATAGTTGTGATTTTGGAAAATGTCACCATATTTATAAGCATTTTAATATTATACCATTTACTGTATGATTAATAAAGCAAACTTTATAATGAGTTGCCTGAAATAAGCAAGTTTCAAAATTACATTTAAAATTTTTTAATTGAAGTATTATTACATTTATGCTGAAAACGTTACAAATCATAAGTGTACAGTTTGATGAATTTTCACAAAATGAACACACATGTGTAATCACCCAGATCAAGAAATAAAACTTTACTCATAACCCAGAATATTTTCCCCATCGTGACCCCTCCTGATTGCTACCTTCCTGCCCAAAGATAACTACTATCTTATCTTTTAACACCATGGATTAGTTTTGCCTACTTTTAAATTTTACATCAGTGGAATCATACAATAAATATCTTTGGATTTTAAAAACAAAGTACCAGTATGGAAAATTTTCACCCACAATCTAAACCCTTAACACGAAAAACTATGTTTATTTTTGCATATGCTCTGGAATTCCTCGCCCATGTGTATGTTTTAAGGATGGAGAAGGATATCTTTTTACTGTAGTTATAGATATACTTTATAAGTAGTTTGGGAACTGAATTTATTATAACCATTTTCTATGGTGTACATTCTTTATAGTTACAGAAGTATATGAGGGTTACAGAGAAAACAGAAAATATAGACAAGGAAAAAGAAAAATAGTCATAATCTTTAATGTTTATGTAATGCATATATCACAATTCAGTCATTCTTCTATTATGGAACATTGCAAAGAATGTTTTCTAAGAAATAAAGATAACTTGACATATTTCTAAATTTCCAGGAGTAAAATTTGAAATAAAGGGATATGAATTTATCTGTTACTCTGGGTTGATCTCCAAATTGTTTACCAAAAGGATTTTTTGCTGCCAGAAATGTGTTAAGTGCACTGCTATCTGTTGCAAGTCCTAGCCATCATTAGTTCTTAAGAAATTCTACCTCATTGTTTAAATCTACCTTGGATAATAATAATTGGAACATTTTCCCACAGTTTTGTAATTATGTTTTATTTTATACAAATGTATTTCCCTTTGTCATATTTAATATACTTTAATTCTACTAGCTCTCTTAATAGCCTAGTTTTGTATGTTGTGGAATACTGCTTCCTTTACTTTTTACTCAGTTCTGTCAGTAACATTTAATCATGATAATGTAGTTATATTTTTAATTCATTGTATATCCTGCTACAGTATAAATTTGTTCAAGGAATGGTCTGTATACCATTCAGTTTTGTAACTCAAACATCTAATAATGCCTGGCGTATAGTAGGCAGTGTTAGTGTATGTTTAATGGATCAATAAATAATGAAACAATACATGTAGAAGTGCATCATAGATCTTGACAGCTGATAACCTAAACAATAGGACATAGAGACCTTGGTGATATATATCAAGGTAGAAAGCTCATTCAAAGCAAAAGCATATATAGAAAGCATATTATAAAGACAGGAGTTCTGGTAGCATAGTGCCTAAGGCACTTGACTGCTAACCAGAAAGCTGACGGTTCAAACCCACCAGCCACTCCTCGGAAGGAAGGTTGGGCA
>NW_006922310.1:706855-708593 GCF_000298275.1 Orycteropus afer afer | reverse complement strand
ATTCCTACTTCCGTAGTGATACTGCCTCGGAAACCCAAGGAGGGGTCGCTATGAGTCGGGGCCGACTCGATGGCAAATAACAACAACAACAACAACATTATTAAGCTGGAGGTGGTTCAGACAGTTAAAGTACTCACCTGCTAACTGAAAGGTTGGAGATTGAGACTTTTTCTTTTCTCAGAGGAAAGGCTTGGCGGTCTACTTCTGAAAAATCTGCATTGAAAACCCTATATAGCATAGTCCTACTCTTAATCCATGAGGTCGTCATGAGTTGTAATCAACTTGACAGCAACTGTAACTGTATTATAAGCTGAATAAAAGTGAGGTGATGACATGAGATTTTATTTTCATTATTATAATAGAGCAATGAAAGAGAAAAAAAAACGCATTGCCGTGGAGTCAGATCCAACTCATAGTGACCATTCCTTGGGTTTCCAAGGCAGTATCATTAAGGAAGGAGATTGCCCAACCTTCCTTCCAAAGACTTGCTGCTGGGGTTGAATTGCCAGCCTTTTGGTTAGCAGTCAAATGCCTTAGGCACTATGCCATCAGAGCTCCTAAAAATATGTAGCTTAGTAGTAATTTGTGCTTTAAAGATTAATTGTTGAGATTCTGGAAAAATTTGAGAAGCTATTTTTCAAATAAAAATTATTTACTAGTAGGCATAGCGAAAAGTCTCTGTGAAGGTGGTGGTCTAGTTTTTGATCTTGGGTGATGATTACAAAGATATTTGCTTTGTAATAATTATTTCAAAATAAAAATATATATTAATAAAATTTAGTCACTAGTCTCTAAATGTGTATATTTCAAGTATTTCAGGGGGAAGTAGAAATAGTCAAAATGGCTACTTAATATTTAAAAATAATATATGGAGTCAGAGTGATAGTGGAAAGAATATCCAGAAAGGTTATTCCACAGTCTAATTTCAAGAAAACTACTTTTGTCTGTAAATTATAATAGGACATTTTTTTAAAAGACTGTTTTATTTCTACAAATGAAATCACTTTTCAACCTTTTCTTTATTACATCTTCATAGTAAATAATTGTTATGCAGTATAAACACAAAATTGCTTATTTAATTATTTTTTAATTAAGAGTTGAAGCTTTATATATTTATTCATTTTAATTTTCATTGTCAAAGACTAGGATATTAAAATGATATGTCTTTTGTGCCTATATGAATTTTGCCTTTAACAATTTTTCTAAGATGGTGGAGTTACCTTAGGTATGGTGCTTTTATGTGAAGCTGCTACCTCTGACATGGACATTGGAAAGCGAAAAAGTAAGTCAAATCATTTTTTAAAATGTAACGGTTTTATATTTTATACTAGAAAAAGAATGTCCTCTTAATCATTTTCCCCTTTAGTTATAAGAAACCAAAACCAAACCCACTGCCATTGAGTCAGGTCTGACTCATAGCGACCCCTCCTTGAGTTTCCAAGGCATTACCCCTATGAAAGTAGATTGCCCAACCTTCCTTCCGGGCTATAAGTAAGTTATTTTACTTCTTTACTATTATATAAGTAATGTGTGCTCATTACAGAAAATATGGAAAAAAACAGGTATGGTACATTTTGGAGGTAAGATTCACCCATAACTCTACCAGTGAAAAACACATTTTTAACATTGTAATATATCTTCCATTTTCTAAAACCTTTTAAAAACTATAAAATGTTGAATCTTTTATCCCTCATTTTTAAACTAGAGTATTTTCCTAATAGCTCTTTTTTTTTTTTTT
>NW_006922310.1:703897-706515 GCF_000298275.1 Orycteropus afer afer | reverse complement strand
AGTGGTTCCACCAGGCTCTGTCAGACCAGCAAACCTGGTCCCCACCTTTTTTTTCCCCCCTCCAAATGATTTTGAGTTTTGTTTCACATTGTTCTCCCTCTCTATCAAGGATTTCCTACATAGATCCCCTTCCAAGTAGATGACAGTGGTAGCCGGGCACCATCTAGTTCTTCTGGTCTCATTTGTATGCGCTGCAGATCAGATGGTGTACCAGTCGCTAGGACTAATTGTTTCCATGAATTTTGGTTTTCTTCATTCTTCTTTGATCTGAACAAGGAGAGACCCATCATTGCGTCTAGATGACAGCTTGCTAGCTTTTAAGATCCCAGTCACCTAATAGCTCTTTTCTTACACAAAATTTTAAAATTATACTCTAACTATACTGTAAATTACTTAACCATTGTGATTTTGTTAAACATTTATTTTTTTTCTAATTTTCATAATAATAAATGCTGCTATAGTGACTACATAGTATATTAAGCTTTATTCTCCTTTAATAATATTTCCTTGGAATAGATTGGTAGAAGGTAAATAACTGTGTGGTCCTGTGTATAAGTATTTTAAGTTCCCTTAATGTTTTAAACTGATAATGCCAAATTCTTTCCCCTAAAGTTGTAACAGTTTTGATTCCTGTTAGTGGTATTTAAGAATACTTGTTTCTCTTTGACTTTATCAGCACTAAATAATCTCACTAATACACATGTGTTTATGTGCATATATTTGCAAATTAGATAGTGTGGAAATGTTATATTATTTTGTATTTCTTTTGATTATTAAAATCGAAACCAAACCCACTGTCATCAAGTTGATTCTTAGTCATAGTGACCCTATTCGAGTTTTGAAGGTAGTAAATCTTTGTGGAACTAGTTTGCCTCATCTTACTTCCATGAGCAGCTACTGGGTTTGAACTGCCAACCTTATCGTTAACAGTCAAAAATGCCTTATGCTCTGCACCACCAGAATTCCTTTTGATTATTAGTGAGATTGAATATTTTCCTAAGTGTTTATGAGCCATTTCTGTTTTCCCTTCTGTAAATTGCCTTTCTCCATTTATCAATATCCATGTTGGTTTACGTGAACCAATAAATGTCATCAAAATTAATCTACTAATTAAAGACTAAGGTTTACTTTATCTTTTAGAACAAAGACGAAGACAAATTCAGGAAATACTTATTTGGCTGAATTGAAATGAATTCTTACTACACATAAAAGTAATGTATCAATTTTTGGTCCAATCAATATACATCTTTTTACTGCTTGGTTCTTTTCTTTTTTTTTTTTTTCTTAAAAAAAAAAAAAAAAAAACCACTACCTTTTTCAGTATTAATTATTGAGAGAAGTACATGCACAGTGAAACTGTGAGAACCAGAACTGGATGGGACTACCTTGCTTTTCCAGATATAACAAGATTTCTGCCTGTGACGGGATGCAGTCTTACCACTTTTCTATTGATGGTTTTAATGGAAAATATTTTCGTTTTCCTGCTTTGACAGTTTCTGCCTTAAACACATTCTGGCTTTCACAGGTTTTACTGTAAGTATACTGCTAGCATGAATTTAAACAGAAAAATAATTTAGTAATGTATATATTAAGAGCCTTGGAAAATAATCACAATTTGATTCTTTTCCAAGGCACAAACCCACTAACCTAATTAAATAAACACAAATAATAACAAAACTGCACTAAGTACATTTAGATACATGTTTTATATAAAAAGTAGAATATAAAAAAATATGTATGTATTCAGAAGAAGGAAGAGGCCATCCACTTCTCAAAGAATTGGCCAATGAAAACCTTATGAATAGTCGTGAAACACTGATATGTTACTGGAAAATTTGATGAATAGCCCTGAAACATTGTCTCATATAGTGCGAGAAAATGAGCCCCTCAGGTCAGAAGACGCTCAAAATATGAGTCGACCTTGATGTGAATGGGGTAAAGCTTTCGGAACCTCCATTTGCTGATGTTGCACAACTCAAAACGAGAAATAGCTGAAAACATCCATTAGTAATCAGAACATGGAATGTATGAAGAATGAATCTAGGATAATTGGAAGTTGTCGAAAATTAAATGGAATGCATATATATTGATATCCTAGGCATTATTGAGCTGAAATGGACTGGTTTTGGCCATTTTCAATCAGACAACCATATTATCTACTATGCTGCAAATGACAGGTTGAAGAGGAATGCTGTGGCATTCATCATCACAAAGAATGTATCAAGGACCAGCAGGCAAGAAGGTCCATCCAAGACCTCCCTGGGTTAAGGAAGAAGATACACCACACCAGCATACCAGCGACCACACCAACATAACCAGTGATCACCCCTGGCATCTACACTCAGCATCTGCTTTTATCAGTAACTTGGGTCAGCTTTGTGCAAGCGAGCACTTCCAGCAATGCTGATACCTGAGCAGAGAGACCATTGACGCTGCAGGAGGGCGGGCCCAGGGAGCAACTCCTACAGTGGATCACTGAAAGGTCTTGGGCCAGCTTTTTGGCACTGAGGGGCCCGAACTTCACTTTGTCAGTAATCTTGGGTCCACTGGGTGCAAGCCGGAATTTCCCTGACTCCAGTGCCGCTGAAACATGAGCAGAGAGGTCTTTGAGGCTGCAA
>NW_006922310.1:695372-703237 GCF_000298275.1 Orycteropus afer afer | reverse complement strand
TTTATAGAGCTCTACAAGAACCTAAGGAAACCCCAAACAAAAGCAAGGAGATCACAAACAGTTCCCTGGAAGAACACAGGAAAATCATACAAGAACAAAATAACAAGATTAGTGCATAGTCAGAACTCATACAAAAACAGCATTTAGAAATCCAGAAGATGAATACCAAAATTACAGAATTACACAATACAGTAGAAGCACAAAAGAGTAGGATAGAACTGGCTGAAGAACATATATCCCAACTAGAAGGCAAATCCCTGGACACCAGCCTGTATGAAGAAAAATCACAACAAAGATATAAGAGAAATGAAGAGAACCTAAGAGTTATATAGGACAACATGGAAAGAAACAACATATTCCTGATTGGAATTCCAGAACAAGAAGGGGGGGGGGGAACCCACTAAGAAAATTGTAGAAGACATACTAACAGAAAACTTCCCCCATATCATAAAGGAAGAAAAGTTATTTGTGCAGGAAGCTCATAGAACCCCACACAAGATAGATCCCAAAACAAAAACACTGAGACATATTATAATCAAACTCTCCAAAACCAAAAACAAGAAAAAATTTTGAGAGCTGCCCAAGACAAAAGAAATATTGCTTATAATAATCAAAACAGGCTTAGCTTTGATTATTCAGAAGAAACCATGCAGGCAAGAAGGCAATGGGACGGCATAAGTAAAACACTGAAGGAAAAGAACTTCCAACGAAGAATCCTATATCCAGCCAAATTATCCATCAAATATGAGGATGAAATCAAGGCATTTCCAGACAAACAGAAATTAAGGGATTTTGTGAAAACCAGACGAAGCCTACAAGAAATGCTTAAGAAAGTCCTTCCAATAGAGAAGCCACAACAGACATCAACACTAAAACCAGATCAGAAATAGAAACTCAAAATAAGACCATAGAACATTGTACACTAAAAATCAATGTAGTCAATTTGCACACAACAACAGCAACTAACCTAACAGAGGGAATAAAACTTCTAGGTACAAACTTCCAAATGGAGAGGAAAAACAAGACAATTTCTTCACAGAATGCACTGTTCTAAAAATGAAGTGACAAGAATTTACTCCAAGGTAACCACAGAGAAAATTAACAATCCCCCTAAGCAAATCCAGAAGGAAGGAAAACATAATGGGTTTAATATGCACAAAACCAACAACAAAGAAGAAAAGAGAGGAAGCATTAGCCAACAAATCGAACTCAGCCCAGAAAAGTGTATGGACCAGGAAAACGCCAAGAACATGACAAAAAAAACCACAATAGAATGACAGCAGTCAATTCATAGCTATCACTAATTACACTAAATGTGAATGGACTAAATGTACCAATAAAGAGAAAGAGAGTGGCAGACTGGATAAGAAAAGAAGACCCATTGATATGCTGCCTACACGAGACCCACCTTAGACACAAAGATAAAAACAAATTAAGAGTTAAGGGTGGGAAAAAGTATACCAAGCCATTGGTAATCAAAACAGAGAAGGAGTGGCAACATTAATTTCTGATAAAATAGACATTAAGGTGAAAAACATCATAAGAGGCAAAGAAGGACATTATATGATGCAAAACAGTCAATTGACAAGACGTTACAATAATATTTATGCACCCAATGAAAGTGCTCCAAAATACATGAAGCAAATATTAACTGAATTAAAAGGGACAATAGTAGTAAAAGACTTTAACATATCACTTTCAAAAAAGGACAGGTCAACTAGGAAGAAACTCAACAAAGATACAGAAGAACTCAACAATACAATCAACAGTCTCGACCTCATAGACATATACAGAGCATTCCACCCAACAAAAGCACAGTTCACATTCTTCTTCAGTGCACATGGATCGTTCTCCCCAATAGACCATGTTAGGATATAAAACAAGCCTCAATAAATTCAAAAGACTTGAAATACTACAAACCATCTTCTTGGACCACAGTGCTATAAAATTAGAAATTAATAATAGGAAGATCAAGGAAAAAACATCAAACGTGGAAGCTGAACAATTCACTGCTCGAAAACTACTGGGTAATAAAACAATATATGAAATAAAAAATTGCTAGAAACAAATGAGAATGAAGATACATCATACCATAACCTATGGGACATAGCAAAAGCAGTACTCAGGACAGTTTATAGCAATAAATGCATGCATCAAAAATGAGGAAATAAACAAAATCAGCCTTCTAACTCATCAACTCCAACAACTAGAAACAGAATCCTACAGTATCTAGAAGTAAGGAAATAATAAAGATGAGGGCAGAAATAAATAAAGCAGAACACACAAAAAAAATCAACAAAACAAAAAGCTGGTTCTTCAAAAAGATTAAAAAAAACAACAAACCATTGGTAAATCTAACAAAATAAAAGAAGATGCAAATTACAAGAATAGTAAACGAAAAGGGTGTCATCACCACAGGACTAACTGAAATTAAAAAGATACAGAATATTGTGAAAAACTGTTCCATCAGATATGAGAGTTGGACAAGTTTCTAGAATCACTATACCTACCTAATCAATCCCACTTGGAGATAGAAGACTTGAACAGACCTATAATAAAAGAAGAAATTGAGCAGGTCATAAAAAAAATTTCCCTAAAACAAAAGTCCTGGCCCTGATGGCTTCAATGGAGAATTTTACCAAATATTCAGAGAAGAGTTGGTACCTATGTGACTCAAGCTATTCCAGAACAAAGAAAAAGATGGAATACTCCAAACTCATTTTATGAAGCAAGTGTAACACTAATACCAAAACCAGAGAAAGACAACACTAGAAAGGAAGACTACAGACCAATATCCCTCAAGAACATAGATGCAAATATCTTTAGAAGAAAAAAATCCTAGCCAACAGAATCCAACAACATATCAAAAAATTAATATACACTGACCAATGTGGGTTTCATACCAGGATTGCAAGGATGGTTCAACATCAGAAAATCAATCAGTGTAATCTACCACATAAACAAAACAAAGGAAAAAAACCATATGATTTTATCAATCGATGCACAAGAGGCATTTGATAAAATCTAACACCCATTGCTTTTCAGAACTCTCAGCAAAATAGGGATAGAAGGGAAATTCCTCAACATAATAAAGGGCATATATGCAAAGCCAACAGCCAACATCATTATTGATAAAGACTCAAGGCATCCCCTTACGAATAGGATCCAGACAGGGATGCCCTCTATCACGACTTCTATTTAGCATGCTTTGGAAGTCCTGGACAGGGCAATAAGGCAAGAAAGAGAAATAAAAGGCATACAAATTGGCAAAGAGGAACTAAAACTATCTCTATTTGTGGATGATATGATCCTGTACATAGAAAACCCAAGGGACTCAATAAAAAAAAACTACTGGAACTAATAGTTTCAGCAAAATGGCAGGATACAAGGTCAACATTCAAAAATCAGTTTGGATTCCTCTACACCAACAAAAAGTCCTCTGATAAAGAAATAAGGGAAACAATACCATTTACAGCAGCTACTAAAAAGATAAAGTATCTTGGAATAAACCTCACCAGAAACACAAAAGACCTATACAAAGAAAACTATAAAACACTACTACAATAGACAACAAGGGCATTACATAAATGGAAGAAGCTGCCTTGTTCGTGGATAGGTAGACTGAATATTGTGAAAATGTCAGTACCACCTAAAGCAATCTACACATTTAATGCAATCCAGATACCAACAATTTTTTATGGACATGGAGAAACCAATTACTAACTTCATATGGAAAGGAAAGAGACCTCGAATAAGCAGAGCACTTCTGAAAAAGAACAAAGTGGGAGGTCTCACACTCCCAGATCTTAAGAACTACTATACAGCCACAGTAGTTAAAACAACATGGTATTGGTACAATAATAGACAGATAGACCAATGATACAGAATTAAAAGTCCAGATATAGAACCATCCATCTATGGACAGCTGATCTTTGACAAAGGTCCAAAACCCATTAAATGGGGGAAGAGACAGCCTCTTTAACAAATGGTTCTGGCAAAACTGGATATTCACTTGCAGAAAAATGAAACAAGACCCATAATTCACCCCATACACAAAAACAAACTCAAGCTGGATCAGACTTAAATGTAAAACCCAAAAATATAAAGTTCATCAAAGATAAAATGGCAAATCTGGGGACCCTAATTTACAGTCTGCAGTATGGATCACACCTCAGTATAAAGAAAATAAAAATCCTCACAACTGGACCAATAAGCAGCAGCATGATAAATGGAGAAAAGTTTGATGTTCTCAAAACTTCATATTACATGATTCGACAATCAACACTAATGGAGGCAGCAGTCAAGAAATTAGATGATGTATTGCAATGTGCAAATCTGCAAAAGACCTCTTTCTTGTACTGAAGAGCAAAGATGTCTCCTTGAAGACTAAGGTGCACCTAACCCAAGCCATGGTATTTTTAGTTGCCTCATATGCATGTGAGAGTTGAACAGTGAACAAGGAAGACTGAAGAAGAGTTTATGCTTTTAAGTTTTGTTGGCAAAGAATGCTGAAAGTACCCTGGAATGCTGAGAGAACTAACAAATCTGTCCTGGAAGAAGTACAGCTGGAATGCTCCTTGGAAGTGAGAATGGCCAGACTTCGTTTCACCTACTTTGATCATGTTGTCAGAAGTGAACATCTTCTGGATAAAGATAACATGTTTGGTAAAGTAGAGGGTCAAAGAAAAATGGGAAGGCCCTCAATAAGGTGGATTGAGAACAGCGGCTGCAACAATGGGCTCAAGGATCATGGAGCTGGCACAGGACCGTGCACTGTTTTGTTCTGGTGTACTTAGGGCCACTATGAGTCAGAGACAACTCAGTGGCACCTAACAATAGCAAAAACACCAGACACAGTGATGCTTTAATATACTTTTTCTACACTGAATATGTGTTAATACACAGAAAAAAAATATGTTTAACATTTACATTTTAGTCATAGATCATATATTGTGTGAAATTAGGAGAGGGGGGAAAATTTTTCTAAGAATAACAAGGAGTCCCTGGATGGTGCAAACATTTATGTGCTTGACTACTAATCAGAAGGTTGGTGCCCACTCAGAGATGCTTTGAAAGATTGGCCTGGCTATCTTCCAAAAGGTCACAGCCTTCAAAATCCTATGGTGCTCAGTTCTGCTTTGCCACTGGCTTCTTTAAATATACCAAAACTAAAGTTGTTTTTAATGTCAGCCAGTAAGTATGTTTCATTAAAGCTTCCATTACTGTAGCATACATGATTTCCCATATCCTTACCTCTGTGCTCCTTAGAAAGGAGCTCTGGTGCCATAGTGCCTAAGGTGTTTGACTACTAACCAGAAGATTGGCAGTTCAAATCAACCAGCCACTCCACGGAAGGAGGACTGGGCAATCTACTTCTGTAAAGATTTACGACCTTGGAAACCCAAAGGGGGTTGCTATGAGTAGCAATCAAATCAATAGCAGTGAGTTTGGTTTGGTTTGGTTAGTGTGTTCCTTAGAGGAGTGTGATAGTTAAGGTTGTTTGTCAGCTTGGGTAGATTGGTTTTGAGAGGCTTGGCAACCTGATGTTGTTGCTACCTATAATAAGATTGTGATCACCTCCATGGTAGAATCTGCTGTGAGCTCCTAATCAGTTGAAGGGGGCATACCTTTGGGATGAGGGCTGCTTCCAGTATATATGAAGTTTTGATAAAGGTTTCTAGGGGTTTGTTTGGATTTTTATTTTATTTTATTTGGCACATTTGATCCTTTGGCCAAGTGCTCATCTCCAGCTCCTGGACCTGAGCCAGTGGCCTGCCATGTTACCTGCCAATCTTGGTATTGTTCCTTGACTTGAACCATTGGCCTGCATTGTGCTTGCTGATCTTGGGATTGTGCCATTTTACCTGCCAATCTTGGATGTGTCAGCCTCAGCAGCTGTTGGTGTATCTGGAACAAGAGGCAGAGCCAAAGCCCAAGATCAAGGGGCCTTCACCCTGCCCCTGGTGCTGGCACTCTGTCTTTGGACTTTTAACCTCCTAAACTGTAAAAGAATAAATTCCTGTTTTCTTAAAGGCATCCAGTTGTATTTCTGTTATAGCAGTGCTAAAGAACTAAGACCAGGAGCTCTGGTGATACATAGTAGTTAAGTGATTTCTGCTTAATAATAAGGTTGAAGGTTTAGACCCATCAACTACTCCACAGGAGAAAGATATGACAGACTTCATATGTAAAGATTTAAAACCAAAAACCAAACTCACTGATCCAACTCATAGCACCCCCTCCTTGGGTTTCCGAAGTGGTATCACTATGGAAGTAGATCGCCCAGTCTTCCTTCCAAGGAGTGGTTGGTGGGTTTGAACAGCCAGCCTTCTGGTTAGTAGTCACATGCCTTAGGCACAACACTACCAGAGCTCCCTGTGGTGGTGGTTCTGCCCTGTCCTATAGGGTGGGTATGATTGGAGCCAATTACAGCAGCAATGTTATGTTTTGTTTTGAATTCTCCTTAGACAGTCTTAGTCCATGTATTCAAACAGCTTCAAGTCATGGGAATCCTTAATTGAGCACTGTAGGGTCAGCATCTGGTGTTAAGATTATTAACTGCTGTGCTGAATAAGAGCATCTGGGATTAGCAGAGATAGTTAAGAATTTTTGGATAGGAGTTAGGTTTTTTCCCCCCTTATTCAAATGAATTCATGTTGCATGACTCCTCATACAAGGCAGTGTGGTTACTTGTACATGTATAAAGTGTAGTGAGGTTGTCACAGTAATTTTACCAGATATCAATAATAAAACCCCTCATAAGGATTTAAAAGAAGCATAGTAATCAGTGGTTTAATTTGTGATTTTCCTTTTAGTAGTAAAAGTCTTCTGATTCTTAAGTGAGATGGCTTTAAAGAAATTTTATTATTCCTACAATTTAATTGCACAAATATATAAGTGGAACCACTCTATTATATTGTAATGGAGAAAATTAAAGGAGAAAGCAAACTTCTGAAGATTAAAGAATATGGAAGAAAATTGTTGCAAAGTTGAGATTTATAAGTAAATCATAGCCCCTGCTTTTTTCTGTTGGAAACATAGGCTAAGATTTGTGTCTTGGTAGGATTTGCATGCTCATTTTACTCTTCTCTTGGCTTTTCTCCAGTAATGTGTGTAGCTGGTATTGGACTCGTCGTATTATTCTTCAGTTGGATGCTCTCTATTTTCAGATCTAAATATCATGGATATCCATATAGGTATGACTCTTAATTTTAATTTATATGATGATTACCTATGCTTGAAATGATTAGAATTGTTTTAGAATATTTTCTTGTACTATATTCTTTTCTTGATTAGAGATATATCCCTTAATTTAGATAAAACAAGCCCAAACCAAACACATTACTGGCGAGTTAGATCTGACTCATAGTAACCCTTCCTTGGGTTTCCAAGACTGTATCACTGTGAAAGTAGATTGCTCAACCTTAATTTAGATATGTTGGATATACAAGTTAAGATAATTATTGTATAATGTAATTTCTTTTCTCTTGGAGTTATTCTGACAGCATGTAATATAGTCTAGAAATCTTTAACATACTATGATTAGAACATTTTATACTATATTTATTCAGGTAACTCTGTGTCTGCATACTACACTTCCTCTTAAGGAAATAATTCTTTTAAAAAAACTTCCTCTCATATCTACTCTAAGATTAGATGGCATAAACAGAACATATTAAGAGAAACTAGTTTGTAGATCATATAAGAAAGCTCTGGTAGTGTAGTGCCTAAGGTACTTGACTGCTAACCAGAAGGCTGGTGGTTCAAACCCACCGGCCACTCCTCGGAAGGAAAGTTGGGCAATCAACTTCCATAGTGATACCGCCTCTGAAACCCAAGGAGGGGTCGCTATGAGTCGGGTCCAA
>NW_006922310.1:693909-694972 GCF_000298275.1 Orycteropus afer afer | reverse complement strand
CCATCCCTTCGTGTACTCCTTCCCCGTGAGCTGTCACCCTGTTCCTGAGCAGCCCTTCTTTCTCTCATGCTTGTTCTCTCCAAGGAGTGTATCTGCCTAAGGTAAATGTTCAACTCATACGCCTGTCTGTGGTTTGGCTGGAAGCCACAGGTGTGCCATGGTCTCAGTGGTTCCACCAGGCTCCATTGGGTCAGCAAACCTGTTTCCCGCTTTTTTTTTCCCCAAATGATTTTGAGTTTTGTACCACATCATTCTCCCTGTCTATCCAGGATCTCCTACAAAGATCCTCTTCCAAGTGGTTGACAGTAGTAGCCGAGCACCATCTCTTTCTTCTGGTCTCATAGTCGTATAGGCTGCAGATTGGATGGTGTACCAGAGGCTAGGACTAATAGTTTCCATCAAGTTTTGGTTTTCTTCATTCTTCTTTGCTCTGGATGAGGAGAGACCCATCATTTCATCTAGATGGTAGCTTGTAAGCTTTTAAGATCTCAGTCACTACTCGCCACAGTAGGACGTGGAACAATGTTCTGTGTAGTATGTTATGCCAGTTGAGCTTGACGTCCTCTACGACCATGGTCCCGAGCCCACAGGTTCAACTACTCGGTCCCTGTGGGTAGCTGGCTGTGACCAAGCAGTGACTATAACCTTACTCCTTATTAGCTCTACTACACACCTGGGAATTCAGATCATACACATAAAGTTATTGGACCACTGTCTGCCAATCCTATACATGTTCTTGGGTGCATGCTCCACTTCATATACATACCTAATATTTCAGCCTGTCCACCCATCTATCCACCCATATACCCGTGTTTGCCTTCACTGACCATGCCATACTATATGCGCAAAAGAGTTCATCTTTGTTGTCTGTACTTCCCACTTATCTGTGTCTTTCTCTTCCTCAATGCCATTATATTGATCACTCACATTGGGTACATTGCCCTTTTCTTTACCCAAATCAAAACTTCTCTCTATCTATCTTAACAGTATTCCCTCCCCTCCCCTCCCACCCCTAGTAACCAACAAAGAAAATGGTCTTCCATAGATAAACATTTCCTTGACT
>NW_006922310.1:652162-652831 GCF_000298275.1 Orycteropus afer afer | reverse complement strand
AAGACTCCATCAATAACTTGACCTCCATATGCCCCCACTCTGACTGGTCGGCCACAATGACACTTTGGGTCTCCTGGAATTAGTGTCAATTCAGAGCCAGTGTCCAGTAATCCCGAAAAGTCTGATTATTTCCTTTTCCCCAATGAACAGTCAACTCTCGTAAAAGGCCTCAGATCCCTTTGGGGAAGGCTAGGAGAAAGATTGACATTATAGATTTTTGGCAATGTAGTGGAGTCCTTACTCAAAGAGATCTTGCCTTCCCTTCCTTCAAGGGGTTGTGAGTCTGTAAACTGACTCAAGTCTGAGAATTGATTGAGAGGTTGTGACTCTGAATTCTGTCAATTCAATCTAGGTTGCATTTCACTTCTAAGAACACCATGAGCAAGTAGCCAATTCCATAATTCCACACGAGTCAGACTATTCTGATTAGTGTTCTGACTTTGCTGTCTATTATGGTAACCACGCCCACCTTGCCCTTGTCGATTAACTGCTGCCACTTGGCCCCTACTACCACGGGATCTAGTCAGCCCCATCGTATTTAAGTGTCTTAGTTCAATTAGGGCAGTTCCCACTGTCAAATCAGGTTTACATAAAATAGCAATCACAGCAGTCTTCAAGGATCTTGGAGCTCCCTTCACAAATTTATTCCTCACCGTACTGGTGAAAGGC
>NW_006922310.1:648873-650771 GCF_000298275.1 Orycteropus afer afer | reverse complement strand
CGGCAAGTCCAAAGTCCCTGGAGGAAACGTCAGGCTGGAGGCAGCCCTAGCTTCCGCAACTGCAGGGGGCCAATAAATTCAAGTCTGGCAGGCAGTACACTGGTTGTTGACGCCAACGAAAGACGAATCCAAGATCGCCAGGCTGAGCGGTGGGCTGCTTACTCACAGAAGGTTGTAGGCAGCACATCAGGATCCCAATCCACAGAAGAAAGTTTCTCTTCCCAGGATGTCCCTGGATATCCTGGAAGCAGGCCACACCCCTAGGGAAACTCCCTTTGGGCAGACTGGCCACTCAGAACACAGTCATCCGATCCCATCATGGGAACAACCACACAGAACTGGGGGTCCAGCCAAGTTGACACACAGCTCCAACTATTACACTAACCCAAGCTATGGTATTTTCAATCGTTTCATATGCATGTGGGAGCTGGACAATGAATAAGGAAGAATGAAGAAGATTCAATGTTTTTGAGTTGTGCTGTTGGTCTAGAATACTGAGAGAATCACAGTCTGCTACAAGAACTAACAAATCTGTCCTGGAAGACATGTAGCTAGAATGCTTCTTGGAGGCAGGAATGGCCAGACTTCGTCTCACCTACTTTGGTCTTGTTTTCAGAAGTGAATATTCTCTGGAGAAGGATATCATGCTTGGTAAAATGGAGGGTCAATGGAAAAAGAGAAGGCCCTCAACAAGTTGGATTGACACAGTGTCTGCAACAATGGCCTCAGGTATAGCAGGAATCGTGAGGGTGGCACAGGACCAATGTTTTGTTCTGTTGTGCATGGGATTGCTATGAGTTGGAGATGACTCAACAGCACCTAACAACAACAAGAAGCAGGACCATGCACACTCTGATAGCTGCAGAGGAAGACCCTTTCTTGTCTTTCTCTCTCTGACTTGTTAGTTGGCCTTAGATCTTCCTTGGCTTCCAGCTGCAGTTTAACTCTATTATCACATGGTCCTTTCCCCCTGTATCTCTCTGTTTCTTATCTCTTCTTCTACTGGTGATACCACTCAGAGGGGCTTAGCACCCACCTTTTTCCAGTATGAACTCATGCTACCTGGTAACATCTTCAAAGACCCTATTCACAAAAAAAGGTCCCCCATTCACAGGTAGAGGGGTGAGCATGGCAGCATAACCTTTTTGGGGACACAATTCAATCCATAATGACACCCCACCCTCTTATTTCTTAAATTTAAGAATCAACACCCTGTATTGTTCATTGGCTGCATGGAGCTGGTTCTGTTGCATCATGTCCAATTGTTCTAAAATGTCAACCTAGAGTGTTTTCTACTTTGGATTTTATTTACCTGTGATGCTACACATTTATTGTTGAAACTGTTAACTGCTCTACTGGGGAAATCCAATGCCGTCAAATCCATTCTGATTCACAGTGCCCCTCCAGGACAAAGTGGAACTACCTAGAGGGTTTCCAAGGCTGTCAATCTATATAGAAACAGACTGCCTCATCTTCCTCCTGCAGAGCATCTCGGGAAGGGTAGTGCCTACAAAATCTACCTTGGTGAATTGCAGAAGAGGTGAAGTGAGCAAAACACGATTTCTACTTTTAAAAATCTGCAGTCAGTTCTTTCTCATTTCTAGGTATTAGAGTAGATTGGTCGAAGCTATGTTGTCCATTCCAGGATCAGTCCTTTGGGCATACTTCTTGGAACAAGGGTTGTCAGCAAACCCAGGTAGTAGAGCAGGGCAGTAAAGACAGAGGATGTGTACAGAACACTGTGCTGTGGTTAGTTGCCATTGAGTCAGCTCTGACTCATGGTGGCCTTGTGTCCAATCAAATGAAACACTGCCTGGTCTTATGCCATATTCAAAAGGAGCACTGGTGGCAGAGTGGTTAAGTGCTCAGTTGTGAACCAAGGGGTCATTGGTTCCAAC
>NW_006922310.1:647993-648731 GCF_000298275.1 Orycteropus afer afer | reverse complement strand
AAGACCTAGCAGTATGCTTCTGTGAGACTGACAGCCTTGGAAGCCCTGTGGGGTACTTATACTCTGTCCTCTGGGGGTGCTGTGAATTGAATGGACTCCACAGCAGTGGGTTTGGTTTGGACTTTGCTTCTATAAAGACTGACAGCCTTGGAGACCCTGTTGGGCCAGTTCTACTCTGTCATATGTGTCCCCTGATAGGGAATCAACTGGAGCAAGTTTAGTTTGGTACCATCTTTGTGATTGTTGGTAGGTTTCAGTCCACTTTTGTAGCTCTTGTGTCACTCCATCTCACTGAGGGTCTTCTGCATTGTCACTGACCCTCTACATTACCAAAAATGATGTCCATTTCTAGTGACTGGCCTTTCTAATGACATGTCAAAGTAACGAGATGAAGTCCCATCAATTCTTGACTGACTTAATATACATATGCATGTATATTGATATTTAAAAAACAGCACAGTGGTCTGTACACATCCTATCTGTCTTCACTGGTCTGCTCTACTACCTGGGTTTGCTGAACACCCTTGTTCCAAGAAGCACTCCCTAAGGGCTGGTCCTGGAATGGACTGCATAGCTTTGACCAATCTACTCTAATGCCTAGAAGAAGAAGTGATGTGTTTGAAATGTAGTGTTGGTGAAGAATATTGAATACACCCAAAAAGTCAGTCTTAGAAGAAATAAAACAAGAATGTGCCTTAGAAGACCTTGGATAAGCAAAGCACTATTGAAGAACAACAA
>NW_006922310.1:645813-647700 GCF_000298275.1 Orycteropus afer afer | reverse complement strand
TCTTTGTTAAAGAATAAAAATGTGGCAATATCATAATTCTTTTCCTGATCTCTTAAAATGATAAATGTTATGATTCTCCAATTATTCTTCATTCAATCTTCAGATATATTTCAACATTTTTCTTACAATGTACTCAAGGATGAAAGATGAAGATTAAAGACTACAGTCTGCAGTATGGACTATATCTTAACAAAAAGAAAATGAAAATCCTCATAACTGGACCAATAAGTAGCATCACAATAAATGGAGAAAACATTGAAGTTTTTAAAGATTTCTTATTACTTGGTTCCACAATCAAAACCAACGGAAGCATCAGTCAAGACATGAGATGACATATTGGCATTGGGCAAATCTGCCACAATTTGGACATTGCAAAGGCCACTTTCAAGCGGGAAGAGCAAAGATGTCTCCTTGAAGACTGAGGTGCGCCTAACCCAAGCCATGGTATTTTCAATAGCTTCATATGCATGTGAGAGGTGGACAATGAACAAGGAAGACCGAAGAATTGATGCTTTTGAGTTGTGGTGTTAGTGAAGAATACTGAAAATATCATTTACTGCCAAAAAGACAAACAAATCTGTCCTGGTAGAAGTGTAACCAGAGTACTCCTTGGAAGCGAGAATGGCCAGATTTCGTCTGACTTACTTTGGTCATGTTGTAAGAAGGGAACATTCCCTGCAGAAGGATATCATGCTTGGTAAAGTGGAGGGTGAACAAAAGAGGGGAAAGCCTCACTAAGATGGATTGAGACAGTGGCTGCAATGATGGGCTTGCGTATACCAAGGATTGTGAGGCTGGCACAGGATCAGGCAGTGTTTTGTTCTGTTGTACATGGGGTCACTATGAGGTGGAGCCAATTTGACGGCACCTAACAACTACAACAAGAGCAATTTGTCCATTTCATCTAGGTTATCTAATGTGGTGCAAAAAACCTCTTCAAAGTTTAAAAAAGCAAAGATGTCACTTTGATGACTGATGTGCATCTGAACCAAGCCATAGTCATATCAATCAATGTATATGCATGTGAAAGCTGAATAATGAAAATGGAAGCCTGAAGAAGATGTGATGTGTTTGAGCTGTGGTGTTGGTGAAGAGTATTGAATACACCCAACAAGTCAGTCTTAGAAGAAATAAAAAAGAATGTGCCTTAGAAGACCTCAGATAAACAAAGCACTATTGAAGAATAACAAAGGAGGAGATCCCACACTCCTGGATCTCAAATCCTATGATACAGCTACAGTAGTCAAAACTGCCTAGTGTTGGTATAATGACAGACACATAGACCAATGGAATAGCATTGAGAACCTAGAAATGGATCCATCAACCTATGGTTAGCTGATCTTTGACAAAGGGCTGAAACTCATTAAATGGGGAAGAGAATGTTTGTTTAATAAATGGTGCTGGCAAAACTCAATATGCATTTTGCAGAAAACTGAAACAAGATCTGTACCTCACACCATACACAAAAAACTAACTCCAGATGGATCAAAGATGTAAATGTGAAACCTAAAACTGTAACGTTCCTCAAGGAAAAAGTAGGGGAAAATTAGGGGCTGTACATAACATACTATACAAAACATTGTTCCACCTCCTACTTTGGTGAGTTGTGACTGGGATCTTAAAAGCTAGCAAGCTGCCATCTTGATGCAATGATGGGTCTCTCCTCATCCAGAGCAAAGAAGAGTGAAGAAAACCAAAAATTCATGGAAATAATTAGTCCTAGCTACTGGTACACCATCCGATCTGTATCCTATGCGACTATGAGACCAGAAGAACTAGATGGTACCCGGCTACCACTGCCATCCACTTGGAAGGGGATCTATGTAGGAGATCCTTGATAGAGAGGGAGAACAATGTGGAACAAAACTCAAAATCATTTGGAGGAAA
>NW_006922310.1:639173-644878 GCF_000298275.1 Orycteropus afer afer | reverse complement strand
ACAACAATGAGATACCATCTTGCCCCAGCACTAGTAGCAAATTTCAACAAGACAGAAAATAACAAATGCTGGCGAGGATGCAGAGAGATTGGGACTCTCATACACTGCTGGTGGTACTGTAAAATTGTACAACTACTATGGAAAGCAGTATGGTGATTCCTTAAAAAGTTGGCATTAGAAATACCATTTGACCCAGCCATTCTATTATTACATATGTATCCAAAAGAAGTGAGAGCCATTACAAGAACAGACATATGCACACCCATGTTCATCGCAGCACTATTTACAATAGCCAAAACATAGAAACAACCTAGGTGTCCATCAACTGAAGAATGGATCAAGGAACTATGGTACATACACACAATGGAATGCTATGCAACCCTAAAGAATAATATAGAATCTACAAAACACCACATAATGTGGATTATCTTGGAGGACATTACGTGGAGTGAAATAAGTCAATCACAGAAGGGCAAATATTGTATTAGTCCTTTATTGTAAAAAGTCAAAGAAAGGTTTATATATGGAAGGAAATTTTCTTTGTTGGTTACCAGGGGTGGGAGGGTAGGGTAGGGGAACACTGATAGACAGGTAGAGACAAGTATTGATTTGGGTGAAAAGAAAGGCAATGTGCCAAATGTGAGTGATCAATACGGTGGCATTGAGGAAGAGGAAGTCAGAGGTAGGGACATGTGAGGTACAGACAACAAAGATGAACCCTCTTGCACATACAGTACTGCGTTGTCAGTGAAAGTAAACATTGCTATACGGGTGGATAGATGGGTGGACAGGCTGAACTGTTAGGTATGTCTGTGCAGGGGTAAGTGTGCCCAAGACCATGTATAGGGTTGGCAGACAATGTTTATACAAGTGTATTACTATATTCTGTAAGAATTCCCAAGTGTATAGTAGAGCTGACAAGCGACAAGGTTGTAGTCACTTCTTGGCCACAGCTAGGTACCCAGAGGGAGCAAGTATTTGGACCTGTGGGCTCAGGACCATAGTTGCAGGGGACTTCAAGCTTGATTGGTATAACATACTACACAAATCATTGTTCCACCTCCTACTTTGGCGTGCAGTGACTTGGATCTTCAAAGCTTGCAAGCAGCCATCTCGATTCAGCGATGGGTCTCTCCTCATCCAGAGCAAAGAAGAATGAAGAAAACCAAAGATTCATGGAAACAATTAGTCCTAGTGACTGATACACCATGTGATCATCAGCCTATATGACTATGAGACCAGAAGAAGTAGATGATGCCCGGCTACCACTGTCACCCACTCGTAGGGGGATCTATGTAGGACATCCTGGGTAGGGTGGGAGAACAACGTGGAACAAAACTCAAAATCATTTGGAAAAAAAAAAAGGGACCAAGCTTGCTGGTCTGATAGAACCATATGGAACCACTGAGACTATGGCTCCTAGCTGCCCTTCAGGTCTGGAAGTGAACCCACATCTGTGGCTTCCAGCCAAACAGACAGGCAAATGAGCTGAACATTTACATTAGGTAGATACACTCCTTGGAGCAATCAATCATTGGAGAATAGAAGCGCTGTGTATGCACAGAGAGATAGGCCAGGGGGCCAGGAATGCATGGGAGGGAAGGACACAAGGAAGAGGTGGTTATGGGAAGGAAATGGCAGGAGAGCTGTTGCATTGTGGGAGATTTCAGTCAATGTCATGAGACAAAGTGTATGTGAACTGCTGTACGGAAAAGGAATTTGCTCTATAAACGTTCACCCAAGTCACAATAAAAATTAAAAACAAAACAAAACAACAAAAACAATTGCCTCCACAAACTTGCAGAACAAAGTTGGAAGCCTTACATTATTATATGTCAACAGCTATTATAAAATAGCAGTAATTAAGATTGTGGTATTGGCACAATTTGGTTAGTTGTAAAATGGCCTAAGATTATAAAAATTGGGTATAATTGGTCCAGTTCAGATAAGCTAGATAACCATACTTCTGACCCTATATATTTAAATTTTAGATAGAAATGGATTATCATTGGTTTTCTGTGTCTTTCTCTGCTGTCTCTCAATACCTTGCCCATATTTCATACTCTATTTCTTATTATCTGAAGATACCAAAAATGAAACCCACTGCCATCAAGTCTATTCTGACTCATGGAGACTGACCAAATAAGACAAAGTTGAACTGCCTATAGGGTTTCCAAGGCTGTAAATCTTTAAGGAAGCAGACTGCCTCATCTTTTTCCTCAGAACGGCACATGGGTTCCAACCACTGACCTTTTGGTTACTAGCCCAAGGTTATAACCGTAGCACCAGCAAAACACCTTATTATCTGAAGATAAAATAAACAAATAAATGAACAATCAAAACCACTGTCATCGAGTCTATTCAGACTCATAGTAACCCCCGTTGTGTTTCCTAAGCAATAAATCTTTACAGAAGTAGATTGCCCCATCTTCCTTCCACAGAACAGCTGGTGCATTTGAACTGCCAACCTTCTGCTTAGCAGTCAAATGCCTTAGGCACTGTGCCACCAGAACTCCTTTATCTGAATATAAACCAAACCAAACTCACTGCCATCGAGTCAGCTTCGACTCATAGTGACCCCTCCTTGGGTTTTCGAGATGGTATTACTACGGAAGTAGATTGCCCAACCTTCCTTCCAAAGAGTGGCTGGTGGGTTTGAACCACCAACCTTCTGGTTAGTAGTCAAATGCCTGCCTTAGGCACTATGCCACCAGAGCTCCTTTATCTGATTATAGATGTAGATTAATATAACTTTTGTGATGGGTATGGCACTCTTCCACTGATTTTCAATTTTGTCGGCCTGGGTACTTAAGAATTTTCCCTGTGTGCAAGGATAAAGACTACATTACAGTTACCCTTTACCTTTTTGTTTCTAGTTGATTAGAGAATAGTGACTATGCACAGTAATTTTGTAATGATTTCTTTCTTTCTTTTTTTAAATTTTTATTGTGATTTGGATGAAAATTTACAAATTCATTTTCCGTACAGCAGTCCATACACATTTTGTCGCATGACCTTGACTGCAATTCCCCACAATGTGACAGCTGTCTTTCCTTTCCTTCCCTATAGTTACCTCTTCCCTTTGTCTTTCCCTCCCATGCACTCCCATCCCCCAAGCTGTCTCCCTATGCAAATACCGCCCTTCTGTTTTCCCATGATTGATCTCTCCAAGTAGCTATCTACCTGATATAAATGTTCACCCGTATGCCAGTCTATTGTTCTGTTGGAAGCCATAGAACTGAGTTAAATTCCCTACCTGAAGGATAGCTATGGGCCATAGTATGAGGGGTTTCACCAAGCTCTATCAGACCAGCAAACCTGGACTTTTTTTTTTTTTTCCATTAATTTGAGTTTTTTTTACATCGTTCTTCGACTCTGTCCAGGATCTTTTGCACCAATGCCCCTCCAAGTGGTTGACAGTGGTAGCCGGGCACCATCTAGTTTTTCTGGTGTCATGGTCATATTGGTTGAGGATCACATGGTCTTCCAGTCCCTTGGACTAATTGTTTCCATGCACCTTTGTTTTTTTTCATTCTTTTTTCCGCTCTGGATGAGGAGAGACCCAACGTTGCATCTAGATGGCTGCCTGCAAGCTTTAAAGATCCCTGTCACTACTCACCAAAGTAGGATGCAAAACAATGTTTTTATGTAGTATGTTATGGCAATTGAACTTGATGTCCCCTGTGACCATGGTCCCGAGCCCTTAGGTCTGTGTAATGATTTTAAGGTAGAAAATACTGAAAGGGTAGCTATGATATTAGAATTTTTTTGAGAATCTTAAAGCAACATTGAACTAAGATTTATATTGTTAAGGAACTCTGATGGTGCAGTGGTTAAGGCATTTGGCTGCTAACTGAAGGTTGGTGGTTTGAACTCAGCAGCCACTCCCTAGAAGAAACATGGGGCAGTCTGCTTCTGTAAAGATTTATAGCCTTGGAAACCTAATGGCCAGAAACCTCTGAATCAGAATCAACTCAATGACAGTGTTTTTTTTTTTTTTTAATTGCTACTAAGATTCAAATCTACTGACAAAATAGATAGGCCTGTTGTTGCTTAAAACAGATGAATTTTATTTATTTATTTTTCCATCATCATGTTATATTCTCATTGTAGGAAATTTGAAAAAAAAATGGAAAATTAGAGAGCTGGAAATAAAATCATTCAGATATATAATCTACAGATAACTAAATTTTTTTTGAGGTCAAACCATTTTATTGAGGAGTTTCTGGGAGTCTTAATGGGTGGGGATAATACGTCCGATGATCACAGTCCAGCTGGGGTATCTCCTGGAACTCGCAACCACACTGATAACTAATGTTTATATTTTAGTATGTATCCTCCAAGTCTTTTTTTTTTTTAAATACACTTTTTCTTTTAAGTGAAATGAAAAAGTGAATAATCTATAAGAGCATTATTTCTGGTACTCAAGGTAATAATTGAATGCCTTGTGACATTCCATGTTATGAAGCAAATACTGACTTTTTTTCATAATAAAATCTGACAACCTTGATTTTGGTTATTTGGAAACACAACATTAGTAGAATATCTTGGTATATGTTAATCACGCTCAGATTTAAAATACGGTATTTTTGATGTTCCCGAAAACTAGACAGCCTGGGCGATTTTGTCCTAGCTGTCGTCTCAAAATTTACTATCCCTTGTGTTTTTCTCTAATAAGTCCATTGAGATTTTCTATTAATATCTAACACTTGCTGGTTCATTTTGAAGTCCACCTCTATTTTACTTATTTTTACATTAATAATACTTTTTGGAAGGTCAGCAAATTAGGATAGTGGTGTTAAACACCCTAATTATAGAATTACCCTAAGTTCAGAATTATCAAAAATCATTGCATCATTAATTGAATTCCACTGGTTTCTCAGAAGGAAATGTCTTGTTTGGAGCATGAGCTTACATCTGTTTGATTTGCTCTTAAAGATTCTGTTCTCTCCCATAATTTCCATAATGGAGTGAAGAGATGTGGTTTTTTTTGTTGCTTAATGTTATAAACAAAAAAACTAGTCGAACCTAAAAGGAAAAGAATTGAATTCTTCCTTTATCATTTTTTTATTTATATTTCTTTTGTCAATGGAAAATACACTCACATGGTACAAAAAATTAAAGGTACAAAGGAGCTTACAGTGAAAAGTTTCTCTTTTGCGCTGTTCCACTTTTATCAAGTTACCTTCTCCAGGGCAACCACTATTGTCAAGTGTATTTTTTATCTTCCAGAGTTATTCTACCTTTTATCTATTTTTTCTCTCTCCTTCACAAATATTAAAGTAAAGTACTATGCACGATGTTCTAGAACATGCTTTGTTCATTTAACAATGTATCTAGGAATTAATCTCATACTTGTACCTCTGGACCTGACTCTCAAAAAAAAATTTTATATCATGTTACAATATAGTATTGTGTTGTAGGTCTGTCTCAATTTATTTAACCAGTCCCATATCGAGAAACCTCTATGTTCTTTCCAGTGTTGATTTTACAATGCTGCAGTGAATAATATTGTAGACATCTCATTTTGCACATACAGAACATATCCCGTTGCAATCCAGTCGATTCTGACTTATAGCGACCCCATAGGACAGAGCAGAATTGCCCCATATGGTTTCCAAAGGTGTGAATCTTTATGGAAGCAGACTGCCACATAGCCACTGAGTTCTTAATCAGAATGCCACCAGGGCTCCTATAGAATATAT
>NW_006922310.1:637860-638993 GCF_000298275.1 Orycteropus afer afer | reverse complement strand
AAATTGCTGGGTTAAAACATGTATGGATTTAATATTTTCACAGATATGGCTAAATCATTACAATTTTGACATAAAATAGTCAATGTTTGTGAAAGTGTTTATTAAAAATGATGAGAGTACCTATTTTCTCATGTGATTTTCTCTGTTAAAGGTTATTTACCTTGTCTTTCTTCCAAAGCAAATAATCACATTCACAAATTACACATTGATGGTCAAGAGTCTTAGCAAAAGTGCTATTGTTGATTTCTGTGGCAATGTGAAAAAAAGTGAATGATATGTGTACACCAGTGATATTTTTCTAAAATACAATCGAGAATCATGTATTAAAAGTGATATGCCTATATTGTATATCACTGAAATTTTATTAGCCATTATTTAATAGCAAAAGAGTTCTCTTATATGTCACAAAAATTGTTACTGTATGTTTAAAAAAGTCTGATTTTAGTTTTGCTATTAAGATGTTTATATGTGGAATTTGTCATTTAAGTTATTTAATGTTAAGGTGTTTTGTCAACATGAGCATATTTAAAAATAGAGGTGGTTGTTGTTGGGTGCTGTTGAGTTGGTTCCACTTATGTACAACAGACACTGCCCGGTCCTAGCCATCCTCATGATTGAAGTCATTGGAGGTATATGAATTAGTAATAAAACCAAACCTAACTCACTACTCTATCCATTCCATTCCAACTCACAGCGACCCCCATTGGGTTTCTGAGATGGTAAATCTTTATAGAAGCAGATTGCCACATCTTCCTTCTGTGGCGTGGCTGTTGGATATGAACTGCCTACTTTCTGGTTAGCAGTCAAATGCCTTAGGCATTATGCCACTAGAGCTCCTTTTGGGATTAGGAGTATGAAAATTAGTAACATTAGCGCTTAAGAAGGAATTTAATGCCAAGTATTTCTACAATAAAAATTCCAATTCATTTAAAAAAAATTGGACTGTTTATTATTTTTTTTCCCATTGTTGCTGTTGTTATTACGTGCTGTCGAGTTGGACCCGACTCATAGCAACCCCTCCTTGGGTTTCCAAGGTATGGAAGTAGATTGCCCAACCTTCCTTCTGAGGAGTGGCTGGTGGGTTTGAACCACCAGCCTTCTGGTTAGCAGTCAAGTGCCTTAGCCACTATGCT
>NW_006922310.1:635595-637380 GCF_000298275.1 Orycteropus afer afer | reverse complement strand
GGCTAAGACACTTGCCTGCTAACCAGACGGCTGGCGGTTCAAACCCACCAGCCACTCCTCAGAAGGAAGGTTGGGCAATCCTACTTCCGTGGGAAACCCAAGGAGGGGTCACTATGAGTCGGGGCCGACTCGATGGCACATAACAACAACAACAAGTCTATCTGATTATCAAGGTGAGTGATTCAAAAGAAGATTAATTTCTTGCTATTCTAGTAGAAAGCAGCAACTTTGTCACCTAACCACACAACAGAAGCTTTTGCAAATTTCAAGAAAAACAAATAAATTAAAGAATTCATAGCACAATAAATTTGGAAATAAAAATGGAAGCTGTTTTATTTTAGAGAACTGTTTCGTGAATATCAGAAATTATTACCAATGTAGAAACAAATTATAGAATATGAAAGCTAGAAAGACTTAAGAGTTCATCCAGCCAAACTTCCTCTGTGATGAAGTGGAAACAGATCTTGAATGGTTCGTTTGTGAGCGACACCATCAGTTCAGGATGGGGAAATGGGTGATGTGTATGTATGTGTTCTAAGGGCGTTTAGAGATTATTCAATATTGAAAAAATTGTATGTAGATCTCAAGTTAGTCTTAAGTCATATATATGTGTATATGTATTCTCAAGTATGCTTGGGTGCCGAATAGTAGGTATGAAACATCTTGGAAAGAAAAGAACTTGATAACTTGGAATATAGAAATTCAGGAAAGAGAATATTTATATAGGATTGTTATATAGATTAGTGGTTATGAGTACGCTGTCTGGAGTTCGACTCATCTGAATCGTGGCTCCACTGCTGTGGGATTTTATGCCTTAGTTTTCTCTTCTGGAAAATTAGGTAATAAGAGTGTCTGCCTCCAAGGGTGTAAGGATTACATAAAGTAATCTGGGTGAGGATTAGTATAGTGTTGGGTATACAGTAACTCTCAATAAATGTAAATTGGTTTATCAATATGTCAAAGAAATGATGGATCAAAAGAGTATTTTCATAATAAAGTCAAAATACGCCACTAGCACTTTTCAGGTCATTTGGGACTGAATTGGACCCCTTGTGAAAAGGTGGAGGGGATCAAATGACGTCGATCGCCTTAGCAACAGGCCCCCAAAGAAGGTGAATTTCCGTAGCCAATAAGACTCTGCACTGTGGATGAGGTAGCCAATGGAAGACGGAAAGAGGAAGAGGTAGGACGCGCCAATTCTCCAGCCTGAGCCTCGGCCCAACAAAATGGCGGCGACGGCGGCGTCGCTTTGTTTCCGCGGCTCCTGCGGCGGTGGCAGTGGTAGTGGCCTTTAAGCTGTGGGGAGGCTCCATCACAAGCTACAGTGACGACTAAGACTTCATTGCATTTCTATCGTACCCAGGCTCCGGGGAGGGCAGAGCGGCGCCCTACAGGTCGCAGAAGCCGACAAGGCGTTAAAGCGAAAGCATGACCGCTGAGCCCATGAGGTAAAATGCAACCCCGTTTCATCCCCCCAGCAGCCTGGGCCTAGGCACTTTCTGAGTTGGGTGTTTGGGTGTTTGGGAATGCTTTGGCTTGGTTGGTTAGGGCTGTGTGTTGCTTAGCATAAAGAGGCATCGTTTTCTCTTTAAGTGAGAAGAGGTTCAGGGTTTCCACCGAAGGCTCAAACCCGGGGTATGTGGGGGGGGGCGACGCGGCCTGGGGTGTTGGGAGCTTCCTCCAACCTCTCCTAATCGATGGTCTCCTGTGTTTTCTCTTTGGTGACTGTGGGATTGAGACCGTGAAGTTGGAGGCAGTCCTCGTTATCCTGGTCATTCTTCCTAA
>NW_006922310.1:633268-635495 GCF_000298275.1 Orycteropus afer afer | reverse complement strand
GGGAAGGATGTGAGATTCTGGGACTTACTAGAGGCGTTCGTATTGCTGGAGACGGGAAGTTCCCGAGCCCTGCGGGATTTTTTTCTGCAGCCCCTGAGGAAAAACCTTTTTTTGTGTGTGTGGTGATGGGGTTGTTGCCAGGTATTTACATTCTTTCTCTACTCCAGACATTAAAGGATACCCTTGGATTTACCTCTAGATAAGGGTATATTAATGCAGTGTTTTGCTAGCAGAGGACCTCAGTATAGTACTTTTTTGGGAAAATCTAGCTTTAATAGGTGGTAGGACAGACCTCAAGTGTTTTGCACTTTTGTGGGTAAATTTCTAGTAAAAGTAATTAGACCCTATTTTTGTGCGTGTGTTTGTTACATGAGGGAAGGGTAGCAGGTTAACTAGGTTGATACCAAGAAAGATTTACTAACTGTAAGGTTGCCTCTTTCCAGTCAAGCACGTTTGTTAGATTGAGGCTTTTTCTCTTGTGCCTCTGATTTGCCCTTTGACAATGTCTAAAAATATGAGTAAATTATATGAAATGTATAACCTACACAGGTAGTTGGCTTGCTTTTCTGGTAGTTTGACATTTGACTTTTCATCCCATGATGTGAATTAAGTAATTTTTCTACTGTGAAAAGCATCCTTGGCGCCTAGTGGGAAAATAAAAAATATTGCAAGGAACATGGATCAGAATTCGTAGTTGGCAAAATATGCCTTTGAGTAGCTATTAGAATAGCTTACGTTTTTAGTGTGTTTTAGCTATACTGTAGAATTTGGGAATAAGCCTATGATACTTACACCTGTTTTTCTACATTAATAAGCAGTAGATCATTCCTTTGAGAAAAAATATACTTTAGTTCTTAGATTATTGATTCCTAGATGGATAAAGATTATGGCCTTGGTTGCTGAATTTGTGGGAATTGGCCTAAGTACAACAAACCTTTGTAGGACTTTGGGCACATAAGAAGTACCCAGTAAAACTTGTTGGCAGGTTATTATCAGGCACTCATGTTCATGTGCATGAAGGGTATACCTTACAGTTAAATATGACTGGAAGGTAGATTTTGCTAAGTCTTATAAACTCTACATTCAAAACCATAGGTTGAACTTGGATTATCTTCCTTTGTTTAAGGTGAACAAATTATGTGTAGAATTTCAACACAGAATTAATTTGTTTTATTCCATGGCTGGTTTTTCTTACTGGTCTTGTGTTGTTTGTAGATCTTGTGGGTAATAATAATAATGTTGTTAGTTACTTTTGTGTTGATTCTGACTCATTGCGACCCCATGTGTACAGAATAGAACTGATTCATAGGGTTTTCCGGGCTATGTGACCTTTTGGAAGCAGATCACCATGCCTGTCTTCTGAGATACCTCTTCGTGGATTCAAGTCACCAGTCGTTTGGTTTGTAGTTCAGCACTTAACCTCTTGTGCCACCCAGGGACTCCTATAATTGTAGTAATAACTAAAATTGAATGCTTATTGTTGTCCTTTACCTGTGTAATCTTGATTAATTTTCACAACATCCCTATGGGATCGATACTTGGTTTTCCTCATATTACAGATGAGAAGAAAACTAAGCATAGATAAATCAAAGAGCATGACTACAGTTACACAGTTTGTAATTGGTGGAGATGAAATTCAACCCAGACAGTCTTGACTCCAGAGTTTATGTTCTCAACCACAAGGCATTCCTCCTTAAACTGCTGGGACTAACCTGATTATGACCATTTTAATTTAACCCAAGTGTTAATATGGAAGAAATACATGTTAGCTAGTATTGTGGTTATTTGTTGTAAGTCTATGATTGTGTAGCTGTTTATTATGTTAGTGCAGATGTGCTTTATAATGAGATACTGAAATGTTTAATTCCATGAAAGTCTTAGGCTAGGTGAAAACCCTTGTTAAAGAACCACATATATAAATGAAGGATTTAATTAAAAAGTGTGGTACTCTTTGATTATTTACTACAAAATAGCTCCAAGTGGGTGTTCAGAAGAAATGTCTCAGGCTAAGATGTCATTCATCTCAAGCTACAGTCATACAGAAAGGAGAATCTGACAGGTAGTGCATGAGTGAGTTGAATCCACAATACTAAATCACTCTTTGATTCCTTTTTAATGTGAGGTAGAAATAATATGGGCAATTCTATATGTTATTATGTAATTTAATTTTACTCAGTTGTTCCAGTTGTTTCTGTTTATCAGGTCTGTTAGAGTTTTTTTTTTTTTT
>NW_006922310.1:626937-632802 GCF_000298275.1 Orycteropus afer afer | reverse complement strand
CTCGTTTCTTCAGATTTTTGGTATTATAAAAGATGAGCCTCCAGTTATTGGTAAACTTAACTTTATTTTCATATAAAGATCTTGGTATTGGGAAATTTGATGGGACCTGTAATTGTAATCCATATGATGACTGATTACTTGAAAAGCTGACAACAGTGTAACTTGTTATTGGTATTAAATTTAAAAAGGCAGAATGATGAGGGATGTTGAGAGAATGCCTTAGAAAGTGTCCGTTAAGGTAGCATTAACAAGTAGTTGCATACCAACTTAATTTTTGAAAAATGTTACCTGTGAATACTTGTATGCCAAGTGTGTGGAAAACATCAAGTCAGGGCTGTGGAGGGGAGGAAATGTAATTTTTAATAAGAGTTTTGAAATCATTTAAATGCCTGTTGTTTAGTTATGTGTATATTGGATGAAAAGAAAGATATTTGTGACCTTAGTTATGATAAGGCCAGTTCTTATTGACAACCCTTTATGTAGTTAGCCATGAGCTTTCAGTTACGTGTTGTATTTTTAGAGATAAGATAAATGTAGTACTTACTGGATGGAGTGAGAGAACAATGTGGAACAAAACTCAAAATTATAAAAAACAAACAAACAAACAAAAAACCAGGTTTGCTGGTCTGATAGAGCCTGTGAAACCCCTGAGACTCTGGCCCCTAGCTGCCCTTCAGGTCTGGAATTGAACTCACTCCCGTGGCTTCCGGCCAAATAAAAGACCGGCATATGGTCTGAACATTTACATCAGGTAGATACATTCCTTGGAGAGATCAATCAAGGGAGAACAGAACGGCAGTGTATGCACAGGGAGACAGCTAGGGGGGTGGGCAGGAGTGCATGGGGCGGGGAAGACACAGGAAAGAGGTGACTATGGGGAGGAAGTGGGAAGAGAGCTGATACGTTGTGGGAAATTGCAGTCAATGTCATGAGACAAAATGTGTATGAATTGCTGTACGGAAAATGAATTTGTTCTGTAAACTTTCACCCAAGTTACAATGCAAATTAAAAAAAAACGATATAGTACTTAAAGGAATACTTCTATATAGATAAAACCCACTGCCATTGAATCGATTCTGACTCAGCAACCCTCATTGGGCTTCCAAGGTGGTAAAGCTTTATGGAAGTAGATTGCCTCATCTTCCTTCCATGGAGTGGCTGGTGGGTTTGAACCACCAACCTTCAGGTTAGCAGTCAAATGCCTTAGCACTGTGCCACCAGAGCTCCTTTATATAGATAATATGTGTGTGAAATATGTTTTACAGAAGAAATTGCACATATTTATGTACCCATTTAGTTGTTGAAGTCTCAATTTATGGATTGGATGAAAAGATATAGGTAATACTTGAAGTGCTTTCCCCCAGACTTTGAAGATTCATTTGGACGTTGACACAAGCTGTTCAAATGGTTTAAACCAGTAAAAAGTGATATATAGGTCTTCCTTTAAGAATGTTAAATATAATAGGGCAGTAAAAAGAGTACTCAAGCAGGATCTTTCTGTTTCTGTATCCTGATATTTAACCTCCATTTCATCATCTGTAAAATGGGAGTAAAGGTAGCATAATGCTAAAAAGCTTGCAGGTATTCTGGAGGAGGTAACACGGTTATAGTAGCGATTCTTAAAAGACATACAAAAGCTCTTTAGGGTCCTCATTAATTAAAAATGTATATATTTTTTTCTTGTTGTTGAGAATATACAGAGTAGAACATACACATATACCAGTTCAACAATTTCTACATGAACAATTCAGTGACATTGATTACATTTTCGAGGTGTACAAATGTTCTCACCCTCCTTTGCCAAGTTGCTCCATCCCCATTAACATAAAATTACTTTCCCCTAAGTTTCCTATCTAATCTTTTGAGTTGCTGTTGTCAATTTGATTCCATATAGATAGATCTTAAAAGAACACAGTGCTACAGGCAAGCATTCTTTACTAGTTAAGCTAAACTATTACTTGCTTTTAGGAAGACTTCAGGGGATATTTTGGTTTAAGGTTTAAAGAATATCTCTGGGCAATAATTTCAGCAGTTCATCTAGCCTCCATGGCTCCAGAAAGTCTGGATTCTGTAAGAATTTGAAATTTTGTTCTGCACTTTCCTCCTTTTGATCAAATATTTAGTAATGGTAGCCAGGCACCATTCAGTTCTTCTAGTCTCATGGCAAAGGAGGCAGTTATTCATGGAGGCAGTTAGCCACACATTCCATTTTTTTCTCTTATTCCTGACTCTCCTCCTTCCTCTGTTGCTTCAAATGAATAGACACCAATTGTACCTTGGATGGCTGCTTACCAGCTTTTAAGACCCCAGGCACTATGCAATGAATTAGGAGCTAGAACAGAAACACTGGACAGATATGAGACCAGTTAACTTGGGTATCTCTTATGAAATCATAAGCCTAAACCTCCAAACCAAAGAATCAAATCCCATGAGGTTTTTGGTTGTACATAAGCAGCCTCAGCAGCTACTATATTCTTTTTTTTGTTTTTGAGGTTGTAAATATATTATCTTGCAACTTTTGCCAGTTCAAACTTCTATAGGTGTACAACTTACACAGAGAAATTACATTATTTGTCTGTGCAACTCTACCTTTAATAAATGTGATTTTTACATTACCATAAACCAGAAGTCAGTATTTCACAAGGAATAACTCCTCCTTTCTACCTCCCTCCTACCCCTGTTAACTGTTAACAAAATTTGGTCTCTATACTTCTTTTTTAATTTTATGATGACTTTCCCCATATTGTGTATTGTCTTTTCTTCACCAGTATTAACATATGTCTTCTATCTAGTTAGTAATTTTCCCTTATCCGCCCTCCCATCCCTGGTAGCAGTGTTTTTGAGTGGGCAAACCTTTTCTTGTTTTTTGAAATAATAATAGTTGTCTTATACAATATTTGTCCTTTTGTGATTGAATTATTTCACTTAACATAATCTCCAGGTTCATCCGTGTTTGTGAGATATTTCACAGATTTGTTATTGTTCTTTATCGTTGCATATTACTCCATTGTATGTATGTGCCACAGTTTATCCATTCATCCGTTGATGGACGGTTGTTTCCATCATTTTACTATTGTGAATAATACAATAGTGAACATGGGTGTGCATGCATCTTTATGTCATGGATGTTACTTCTTTAGGTACCTAGGAGTGGGATTGCTGGATCATGTGATACTTCTTTTTCTAGCTTTTTAAAGAAGTGACATACTGTTTTCCATAGTGGTTGTACCATTTTACATTCCCACGAGCAGTGTATAAGTGTTCTAATCTCCTCATAACCTTGTCAACATTTTTTATTTATTATTATTGCCATTATTGTTGAGGTGTGATGGTATTTCCTTGTACTGTTGATTTGCGTCTGTCTAATGGCTAATGGGGAGCTCTGCTAGCATAGTGGCTAAGGCACTTGACTGCTAACCAGAAGGCTGGCGGTTCAAACCCACCAGCCACTCCTCGGAAGGGAGGTTGGGCATTCCTACTTCCGTAGTGATACTGCCTCGGAAACCCAAGGAGGGGTCGCTATGAGTCGGGGCCGACTCAACGGCAAATAACAACAACAACAACAATGGCTAATGATCATGAACATTTCTTCATATGTTTGATAGCCACATGGATTTCTTCTTTGGTGAAGTGTCTGTTTATATTCTTTGCCCATTTTTTGATTGGATTGTTTGTCTTTCTGTTGTTGAGGTGCTGAAATTTTATATAAATTGGAGATATTAGACTATTGTAGGATATGTTTTAGCCACTTTTACTTCTCCAGTCTGTAGGTTCTCTTTTTAGTGTTTTGGAGAAGTCTTTAGATGAGCATAAGTACTTAAATTTCAAAATCCAAAATACCAAACCACTGCCATCGAGTTACTCTGACTCATAGCGACCCCCATTGTGTTTCAAAGGTGATAAATCTTTATGGAAGTTGATGGCCCCATCTTCCTTCCATGGAGCAGCTGGTGGATTTGAACCACCAACCTTCTGGTTAGCAGTCAAATGCCTTAGGCACTGTGTGCCACCAGAGTGCCTTTATTTAATTTTTAGCAGTTCCCATTTATCTAGGTCATCTTCTGCTGTTTGTGCATTTTCAGTTATGTTTGGTATTCTATTTATGCCATGTATTAGGGCTTTTAGTGTAATCCTTATTTTTTCTTCCATGATCTTTATACTTTCAGGTTTTATATTTGGGTTTTTTATCTATTTGGGTTAGTTTTTGTGTATAGTATGAAGTATGGTTCGTGTTTCATTTTTCTACAGAAAGACATCCAGTTTTGCCAGCACCATTTGTTAAAGAGACTGTCTCTTCCCCAGTTAATGGACTTTGGCACTTTGTCGAAGATCAACTGTCTGTTGTTGGATGTATTTACATCTGGATTCTTAGATTTGTTCCATTGGTCTATATGTCTGTTGTAGCAGTACCAGGCTGTTTTGACTATAGTAGCTATTTATAGAATAGGTTCTGAAATCAGGTAGTGTGAGACCTCCTACTTTGTTTTCTTCAATAATGCTTTACTTATTGAGACCTCTTTCCATATAAAGTTGGTGATTAGTTTTTCCATCTTGTTAAATAATGCTGTTACAATTTGGGTGGTGTTGCATTATAAATATTGTTTTGGGTAATATTGGTATTTTTACAGTGTTAAATCTTCCCATCCATGAACATGGTTTGTTTTTCACATTCTTGTAAGTCTGTTTTGGTTTCTGAGAACTCTGGTGGTGTAGTGATTAAAGCATTTGGCTACTAACCAAAAGGTTGGAAGTTTGAATCTACCTGCCATGCCATGGGAAAGAGATGAGGCTGTCTGCTTCTGTAAAGATTAATAGCCTTGAAAACCCTATGGGGCAGTTCTGCTCTGTCCTTTTGTGTTGTTACGAGTTGGAACCCTCTTGATGGCAGTGAGTTTGGTTTTTGATGAGTGGTTTTGGTTTCTTGTAAAAGTAGTGCTTCTTTGTATAGTTCTTTTATGCCCTTGGTTAGATTTATTCCTAAGTATTTTATCTTTTTGTAGGCTACTTTAAATGGTACTCCTTTCCTGATTTCCTTTTCAAAATTCTCTGTTGATATAGAGGGAGCCAACTAATTTTTGTATGTTGATCATGTTTTTAGCTACTTTGCTGAATCCTTCCATTACTCCCAGTAGCACTCTTGTGGAACCTTTGAGATTTACCATTTATAGAGGAATAGGGATAGTTTTTTCTTCCTTGCCCATTTGAATACCTTTTATTTCCTTTTCTCACTTTATTGTTCTGGCTATGACTTTCACTACAGTATTGAACAAGATTGGTGATAAATGGCATCTTCATCTGGTTCCTGTTGTTGTGGGTAACTGTCAGTTTCTCTCTGTTGAGAATAATGTTGGCCATTGGTTTTATGTATATGCTCTTAATTATGTTGAGGAATTTCCTTTCTATACCGATTTTGCTGAGCATTTTTATCAAGAAAAGGTGTTGGATTTTGACAAATGCTTTTTCTGCATTAATTGATGTGATCATGTGGTTTTTATCCTTTCTTCTATTTATGTGATGGATTACGTTGTTTTTCTAATGCTAAACCATCCTTGCATGTCTGGTATGAATCCCACTTGGTCATGATACATTATTTTCTTGATATTCTGTTGAATTTTGTTCTTTTGCCAGAAGAACAAACAAATCTATCCTGGAAGAAGTGTAGCTGGAATGCTCCTTGGAAGTGAGAATGGCCAGACTTTGTCTCACCTGCTTTGGTCATGCTGTCAGAAGGGACCATTCCCTGGAGAAGGATATCATGCTTGGTAAAGTGGAGGGTCAGCGAAAAGGGGAAGGCCCATAAGGAGATGGATTGACACAGTGGCTGCAACAATGGGCTCAAGTATATATAGCAAGGATTGTGAGGAT